>NC_141028.1:2910000-3005000 GCF_052040795.2 Danio rerio
AAATGTAACCAGGAACCAGTTTTCAATGAATCAGCTTATTCAAATGAAATGATTCACACAAAGGAATCGATTTACTGAAATGAATCAACTTTAAGAGTGAATGTAAACAAGCAGAATCCATATCATATAGGTTAAAAGTAAGAACAGATGAAATAAACTAATGTACCATTTAGGGAAATGTAACTGGGAATCAGTTTTCAGTGAAGCAGCACTCTCAAATAAAATAATTCACACAAATGAATTGATTCGCTCAAATGAATCAACTTTAAGAGTGAATGTAAACAAGCAGAATCCGTATCTTATAGTCTAAAAGTAAAAACAGATGAGAGAAACTAATGTACCATTTAGGGAAATGTAACAGAGTCCGTTTACAATGAAGCAGCACTCTTAAATGAAATGATTCACACAAATGAATTGATTCGCTCAAATGAATCAACTTAGAGAACGACTGCAAAAGGACAAGTATAAAACACGTATCTCTTACCCTGCAGGAACGGCTCCTCTGCTGGCCGTCACCGTGATCCGCTGTGTTCCCGGCCGGTTCAGGTTGTTCTGTCCGTTAATAGTGAGCGCGTGATTGGTCGGCAGCGTCACCAATGGGAAGTTCGCTCCATTCATCTCCGCCTTCCCTCCTCCTCCTCCACCCACTGATATGTTGTTATGATTATTATGATGTCCCCTAGCAATGGTTGTCGTGGGCGACCAGAGGGAGGAGCCAGCGAAGGTGTTGCTCTGCCTGACAGTAGAAGTGTTCTGATTGGCTCCGCCCTCCGTTCCGTAAAGTTTCCTCCTCTGCTGTAGAGCCAAAATGGCGTTGGATGCTGCGCGGGTGCTGTGGACTAGAAGACACTGCTGGCAGGTGCATGGCGTGCCCGAATTTGTTCCCACAGGCCAGGATTGTGATTTAGGGATGGATCCGGCGATGAGCGGGTATGCTAGATCCATGCGTCTGCGAATGCGGCGCTTTCGTTGGCTCTGCCTGTTGGTTTGAGACATGCTGTCGAAGTCCACCAGGTAGCTGAAGCCCAGAGAGCTCAAATCCAGCCACGGGTGCTGCTTCTCGTAAGCGTTCTGGATGCTAACGCACAGCTCCATATCATACGGTGTCCAGGACCCGCAGTCGTTCTCCCACTCCCAAACAATGCCCTTGCCTGGGGATGAGGATGGGTCGTAGAAGTTGCGTTGAACTGGACGCATCGTGCCTACAGAAAAGAGAGCGAAATATAATGAGATGCAAACGTCAACAATAGACATCAGATAAAAAGTGTCTGCTGAATTCATTAAAGGAGAGCTTTTTACAAGATGTTAAATAAGTCTCTGATGTCCCCAGGCGCCCCCTGCTGGACTCACTAACACTACCGGCAGCAACCTACTTTCCCATGTGCTCTCCCATCCAGGTACTGACAGGGCTCAGCCCTGCTTAGCTTCAGTGGGCGACCAAGTGAGAGTTGCAGAGAGCTAGCTGCCGGCTATCATCATGCCGGCTATCATCTATGATCATCTATGATGACTGATAGAAAACTGTTCTGTCTATTATATTGAATGGCGATTGGAAACAATGTTTCCCATTCGCCTGTCTCGATCGCAGTATTTGTGAAATAATAAACTCTACCCTGCTGAAAAATCCAGCTTAAACCACCCGAGGATGGTTGGCTGGTTTTAGCTGGTTGAGCAGCCTGGTTTTAGAGGGGTTTCCAGCCATTTCCAGCCTGATCTTAGCTGGTCAGGCTGGAGAGTGACCAGCTAAAACCATCTAAAACCAGTTTGACTATCTTGGTTTAAGTTGGACATAGCTGGTTTTGGCTGGGCTCCCATCCTGGCTAGGCTGGTCAAGCTGGTTTTAGCTGGTCATCTCCCAGCCTGACCAGCTAAAACCAGGCTAAAAATGGCTGGAAACCAGCCTGGATGTGGCCAAAACCCCTCTAAAACCAGCTTGGTTGTCTAGCTAAAACCAGCCAACCATCCTAGGCTGGTTTAAGCTGGATTTTTCAGCAAGGTATTGTTTATTGTTTACAATATTTGTGAACAATATACACAACATTTTTATAAGAGATGGGAAGCAGCTGGAAGGGGATCCGCTGCGTGAAACATGTGCTCAATAAGTTGGCGGTTCATTCCGTTGTGGCGACCCCAGGTTAATAAAGGGACTAAGCCGAAAAGAAAATGAATGAATAAATGAACATACAAAATTTTATTGATGACGAAGTCCAAAAAGACGTTAATAACATTAACATCCGTTGAACCATATTTGGTTTGCCTAGATCAGGGGTGGCCAACCCTGTTCCTGGAGAGCCAACTTCCTGCAGATTTCAGTTGCTAGCCATATCAAACACACCTGAACCAATTCACAGCCATGTCCACAGCCATGTCACCCTGCAGCCCAAGACTTGTTACTCACTGAAGCTAAGCAGGGCTGAGCCTGGTCAGTACCTGGATGGGAGACCACTAGGGAACACTAGATTGCTGTTGGAAGTGGTGTTAGTGAGGCCAGCAGGGGGCGCTCAACCTGTGGTCTGCGTGAGTCCTAATGCCCCAGTAAAAGTGAAGGGGACTCTACACTGTCAGTGGGTGCCGTCTTTCGGATGAGACGTTAAACTGAGGTCCTGACTCTCTGTGGTCATTAAAAATCCCATGGCACTTCTCGTGAAAGAGCAGGGGTGTAACCCCGGTGTCCTGGCCAAAGTCCCTTAATCAGCCCTTACCCATCACGGCCTCCCAATCATCCCCTTCCACTGAATTGGCTCTATCACTGTCTCTCCACTCCACCAATAGCTGGTGTGTGGTGAGCGCACTGGCGCCGTTGTCCTGTGGCTGCCGTCGCATCATCCAAGTGGATGCTGCACACTGGTGGTGGTGTGGAGAGACCCCCCCTCATGATTGTGAAGCGCTTTGGGTGTATGGCCATACACAATAAATGCGCTATATAAATACACATTACATTACATTACAATTAATTAGGACCTGAACAACAAGTGATAATTACAGGGAGGTGTGTTTGATATGGGTTGCAACTGAATCTGCAGGAAGGTGGCTCTCCAGGAACAGGGTTGGCCACCCCTGGCCTAGATCGTGGCTGTCTCTCAATATCAAGTATGCAGAGTTCAGACTTGATTTTGTACTTGGCAAGATGAGAACTTTGAATTGGAACAGTACTTTGGCGACGGTTGATGACGTTTCACAAACACAAGAACACAAGTACAAACATATTGAGAAACAGCCTGTGTGTGCTGGATTGCCTGTGTCACACTATAGACTGTAAAATATATGGACGTAGTATCCGTGACGTCACCCATAGGTTTCTAAAGAGCGCAAAAGAAGCCACAAGTAGTCGCGGCCAACAGTCGCCATTTTGTTCGCGCGTCATCACACCCACGGTGGGATACCAAACAAGGGCAAAGAGGCGGAGAGTGGGCGGAGCTACAGACACCTGCTGGCATTTTGCTTGGACCTGGCTCAGACACACTTTACTTTGCGAGAACGCTTAATACTTTCACTCGTTTGTGTTCTGACCACTTGTGCTTGGCTGTACACTATATCAATAAAGTGTTTAGACTTTTAAAAACACTGCTGTAATACATTGAGCAACTAAACATTGTTCTTATGACGTTTTTCAACAGGAGGAAAAAGCAAATTACTTCTAAACCCTTCAGATATAGTCTGTGTTAGTTAATGTAAGACTATTGATGAAATCCAGCATAACACTGTATGACAACGCTTCAGATGACTGTTCTAGAGCCCACAGCTAATCAATCTGACAGATTCTGGAGTGCATTACAGCTCTAAATATAAATATAAATGATCTTAAATAAAACAAATACATGTATAGAGATGGTATATAAGTATGTAACTTTACTCGCATGGGACACACAGGCCATGTGAATGGTTTGTGAGCACAATTAAGTGCACTCAGCATGCCATGCCATCTAATAATTGTAGGAAACAAGTCCAAAAGGCAGTCGACTGTGTAAAGCCACATAAAACAACACAGAAATACGATAAATATGCCGAGTTCAGTGGCTAATCTGCAGGATTCAGCTGAGGTGACGTGACGGCGACCAGCAAGACCTAGCTGTCACTCAAGTGGCCACGCCCTTAATTATGCAAACTTAATATAACTTAATATAAAGGAAACGGATGAGTTATAAATAAATTCACCCCCTCACAGTTGTCATGAAGGGTAATATTAGCTGTATTAACCAAAATCTTTTTTTGTAGCAGGCTGTAAACACCTTTATTCTGCTGTAAAGTTGGTCATTCTAACAGTGGGCTCAATTGAAATTTGCTCTGTTTTGGAGCCAGGAGCGGCCAGGACTAGCGGAAATTCGCATGAATTGCAGTTTTAGTTACTTCCATATTTGCTTCCTGAGGGAGAGCCGGAGGTTGCCGATTGAGTTCAAGTGATCTTGAAGACACTGATTAGTTTGTTCAGGTGTGTTGGACTAATGTTGGAACAAAACTCTGCAGGGACACCGGCCCTTGAGGATCAAGTTTGCTCATCCCTTGTGTAGGTGAAAATGAAGCTTCGGACGTCACTGATCACATGATTATGGCAAAACAAATCAAGCTCCGGTACGCTGCTTCACTGTGAGATGTATCGTTTTTTTGATACATGCTTTGAAGCCTCTGCGCACAACGTCACATCACTACACTTCACGTTTTTGTCGATTTTAGTACCTTCCCACATAGCAAAATTTCTCTGGCCCAGCTCTGGCCCACACAATCAGATTTTGCTTGGCCCATATACCGCAGTGAATTACGGTACATGACTGGACCAAATCTGGCTTCCAGACAAGGGCCAAATACGGACCATATCTGGGCCAAGTCTCAGCCAAGTTAATAACTCATAACTGGGCCTGAACGGGGCCAGATAGGTTGGTGTGTCACGATTGCAATGAAATTGATAAACCCATGGAGTGATGCGCTTTAGGCACACTATGGGCACGCTTTTTCTCAAAGTGACCTGATTGGTAGAATTTTTATTCTTTACTCAAAAATGATTTTAGTGTATTTTAAATGTGGGTCAAGACTGGCCAAACTCACATGGCCCACTTTCAAATTTTTAATTCTGGGCCAAATACTACGTTTTTCTTCTGGCCCAAATCTTGTGTGTCGCCTTAAAGACGGTGCCACCTCTGCCAAACCCGGGCCATGTTTGGCCCACATGCTGTATGCCAGTGCCGGATGAATGCCTGCTGTGCCAGCTTTATGCCAAATCTGGGCCAGAATTCTTTGCTACTAGGGTTGCCTGTCCCTTTGTCATTTTTTCCATCTTTATTGTTTGACAATAAATGTGTTTTGCTGCACTTGGATCTTTCCCTTGTTTTGTGATACCAGTCGTGACAGTGTGTGCCTGAAACGTCTGTGGTTCTGCAGCTGGATATTACTGGGAAACACCAACTGACCCAGCCGGGACTCAAACCAGCAACATTCTTGCTGTGAGGCGATTGTGCTAACCACTGAGCCACCATGCCACCCAATTTCTTTAAAAATATTTATTCAGAATTAAAAAATGACTAGTATTATAATCAATACTAAAGCATATTATTTATAATAAATATGAAAATGACTTTGTCTGCTCATGGGGATGAAAGAACAGCCACTAATGTACTCTGATGATGAGTTCTGCAGATGTGCAGGAGCAGAGACGTGTTTTCAAGATGACCAGAGACTGCACTGACTTTGCTACAGGCTCAGTGTGACATCCAGCGAGAGCTCGTGCGCAAAGCACACACACACACACACACACACTGAACATATTAACCCAAAATCACGCTGAACGCAAAAATTCACCAGCTTGCGTGCACACATACACACACTCTGAACACAGACGGATATGCACATGCAAACACACACACACACATGCAAACACACACATCCACAGAACACAGTCACATGCAAGCAATACACACGCACACACAAACAAACAGTTGCACATGCAAACACACATACACACAGACACACACACACAGTCACATGCAAACACACGCACGCACACACACATACTGTCACATGCAAACACGTGCACACACATGCAAACACACACACACACACACACGCGCGAACACACACACACACACACACACACGCACACACACGCGCACACACACACATAGACATATGCACATGCAAAAACACAAACACACACACAAAATGCCACATGCATGCAACATACACACACAAACACACACACACACAGAGACAGATATGCACATGCAAACACACACACACACACAGAGAGACAGATATGCACACGCAAACACACACACACACACACAGACAGATATGCACATGCAAACACACACACACACACAGAGAGACAGATATGCACACGCAAACACACACACACACACACACACACACACAGACAGATATGCACACGCAAACACACACACACACACAGAGACAGATATGCACATGCAAACACACACACACACACACACACGCACACACACAGAGACAGATATGCACATGCAAACACACACACACACACACACACACAGAGACAGATATGCACATGCAAACACACACACACACAGAGACAGATATGCACATGCAAACACACACACACACACGCACACACACACACACACACACACAGAGACAGATATGCACATGCAGACACACACACACAGAGACATATATGCACATGCAAACACACACACACACAGAGACATATATGCACATGCAAACACACACACACACACAGAAATGCACATGCAAACACACACACACACACACACACACACACACACAGAGACATATATGCACATGCAAACACACACACAGAAATGCACATGCAAACACACAGACAGACACACACACACACACACACACACACACACAGAGAGACATATATGCACATGCAAACACATGCACATACTAAACATATACATATGCACATGTACTAAATTACTGCACACACACACACACACACACACACACACACACACACACACACACACACAAACACACACACAAACACACACACAAACACACGTGTAAATGCATCGTGACCATACTGTGCAAAAGGAAGTCACTACAACAAAGTGTCCGCTGCCCCCGTGAACGCCCACTGTGTGAGCGTCAGCACCTGTTATACCACTTCACTGAACACACACACACACACACACCCTCACACACATATAATGTACTACAGTAAAGTCAAAGGGTACAGTAGATGCTCTGCAGTGATGCGCAGTGCTTCAGATAAAACCACTGTATTTCATGCGAAAGAAAACCAGAGCACATTCCCACACACACACACACACACACCACAGACGCACGCAGCCGCTTGGTGGAAAACCCCATGATAAACTAGAGCACTACAACACCTCCACTTTCCTCACTCTGTCTGGGGTGAAGCCGTCAATCAAACATTATGGGGGCGGGGCTTCCAATCAAACCCTCTCTGGCTGTTGTTATAATTTCCTTACAGCTTATTGATCCTCCTAGACCAGTCGTAATACACCCACCAAACTAACTCCAAACCTCCAAACTGGTCTGATTCGGGTTTCTATGTCTTTTCCAACTGATCAGACTAACAGTTTTTCAAAAACTGACCCAGAAGATTCGGAAAAGTCCCACTGACTTAACATTGGACCAAACATTGTGACCTCATAACTTTGCACCAGATTGTCAAACAGACTTAAGGGTTGGGCTCATTAAACTCTACCAATCCGCCAATCAGTGATGACCTTTCAACTTACTAGCCACACCCTAGCAACCACTTACAGCACCCTAGCAACTGTCCCATAGACTTTCATAAAAACAAAAACTACCATTGACTTTACATTGGACATATTAACAACATACAAATCCATACTAACAACATACTGACATACCAATCCATACTAGAAACATGCTAACATCATAACAATCCATACTAACAACATACTGACATACCAATCCATACTACAAACATGCTAACATCATAACAATCCATACTAACAACATACTGACATACCAATCCATACTAGAAACATGCTAACATCATAACAATCCATACTAACAACATACTAACAACATACCAATCCATACTAACAACATACTAACAACATACCAATCCATACTAGAAACATACTAACAACATAACAATCCGTACTAACAACATACTAACAACATACCAATCCATACTAGAAACATTTTAACGACATAACAATCCATACTAACAACATACTAACAACATACCAATCCATACTAGAAACATACTAACAACATAACAATCCATACCAACAACATACTAACAACATACCAATCCATACTAGAAACATATTAACGACATAACAATCCATACTAGAAAACATACTAACAACATACCAATCCATACTAGAAACATACTAACAACATACCAATCTATACTAGAAACATACTAACAACATAACAATCCATATTAACAACATACTAACAACATACCAATCCATACTAGAAACATATTAACGACATAACAATCCATACTAACAACATACTAACAACATACCAATCCATACTAGAAACATACTAACAACATAACAATCCATACCAACAACATACTAACAACATACCAATCCATACTAGAAACATACTAACGACATAACAATCCATACTAGAAAACATACTAACAACATACCAATCCATACTAACAACATACCAATCCATACTAGAAACATACTAACAACATACTAATCCATATTAGAAAACATACTAACAACATAACAATCCATACTAACAACATACTAACAACATACCAATCCATACTAGAAAC
Organism: Danio rerio; assembly: GCF_052040795.2. NCBI lineage: Eukaryota > Metazoa > Chordata > Actinopteri > Cypriniformes > Danionidae > Danio > Danio rerio. The sequence goes on from NC_141028.1 coordinate 2,918,741, forward strand.
ATACTAACAACATACCAATCCATACTAACAACATACTGACATACCAATCCATACTAGAAACATGCTAACAGCATAACAATCCATACTAGAAACGATACTAACAACATAACAATCCATACTAACAACATACTAACAACATACCAATCCATACTAGAAACATACAAACGACATAACAATCCATACTAACAACATACTAACAACATACCAATCCATACTAGAAACATACTAACGACATAACAATCCATACTAGAAAACATACTAACATACCAATCCATACTAACAACATACTAAAAACATACCAATCCATACTAGAAACATACTAACAACATACCAATCCATACTAGAAACATGCTAACAACATACTAATTTATGGTAGAAACATGCTAGCATAATGCTAATTCATACTAGAAAAATGCTAATTTATGTTAGCAACTGTCTAGCAACCACTCAGAACACAATAGCAACCGCCTAGCAATGCCTTAGTATTCAGCAATGCCTTAGCAACCGCCTAGCAACCACTCAGAACACCCTAGCAATTATCTAGCAATGCCTTAGCAACCACCTAGCAACAACTTAGCAGCCACTCAGAACACCGTAGCAACCACCTAGCAACACCTTAGCAACCATCTAGCAACCACTCAGAACACCCTCGCAACCACCGAGCAACACCTTAGCAACCACCTAGCAATGCCATAGCAACCGCCTTTGCAACCACCTAGCAACACTATAGCAACCACTTAGCAACACCTTAGCAACTGTCTAGCAATACCTTAGAAACCACCTAGCAACACCTTAGCAACTGCCTAGCAATGCCTTAACAACATCAAGCAACAACTTAGCAACCACCTAGCAATGCATAAGCAACTGCCTAGCAACCACTCATAACACCCTAGCAACCACCTAGAACACTATAGCAACCGCCTAGCAATGCCTTTGCAATCGCTTAGTAACACCTTAGCAACTGCTTAGCAACCCCTCAGTAACCACCTAGCAACACCTTAACAACCACCTAGCAATGCCTTAGCGACCACTTAGCAATATCCTTAGCAACTGCCAAGCAACACCTTACCACCCACCTAGTAACGCCTTAGCAACCGCCTAGCAATGCCTTAACAACCATCTAGCAATGCTTTAGCAACCGCCTAGCAACCACTCAGAACACCCTAGCAACCACCAAGAACACTATAGCAACCGCCTAGCAACGCTTTAGTAACCACTCAGAACACCATAGCAAGAAACATGCCAATCCATACTAGAAACATGCTCACACCGGTGCTCCGGTTTTCCCCACAGTCCAAACACATGCGCTATAGGGGAATGAATTAACTACATTGGCCGCAGTGTGTGAGTGTGTGTGTGTGTGTGAATGAGTGTGTATGGGTGTTTCCCAGTAAATGAATTATTATATCATATTAAACAATGACTAATCATAAGGCATCACGTCTGTATCTTGCATGCCGTCTGACTGTTGAGATGCTGAACTTCAGGACGGTTCATTACTGCAGCCTCCTCTGTAATATGTTCACGTCTACAGTTTGCACACTGAAGCATTTTAAAACAATTAACCTGTAAAGGTGATGTAGGAGAGCCAAGACACCTCCCTGCGTCTCTCTGTTTGGTCAGCACTTGTCTTGTCTTGACTGCAGGAATGAATAATATCAGCCAGATGCTTTTTGGCAGCAGCTCCCCATGCGGCTGATCCAAAATGGAGTAGCGCACGGCCACAGTTTCCACTTTGCTCATTAGGAATGACAGCCAAAGGTGCTCTTAGAAGGAACTGCAGTCTCAAGGTGAATTTTTATCAGGCAGAACATGACAAATGCTTTAGTTGTACAACTTGTTTTACTGCCTGACGCAAAGTTTGAAGCAGCTAGGAGTTTTATTATGGTGGCTTTAGAAAGCCAACATACTGTTATACTACATAGACTCAATATTCTTCTTCATCTTCTGAGACCTCATAGACTGTTCATACTACAACTACCAAACTGGTCTGACTCGGGTTGCTATATCTTTTCCAACTGATCCAATCTGAAACGGTTTTCCGAAAACTGACTCAGAAAATTCTGAAAAGTCCCATTGACTTAACATTGGACCAAACTCTGTGACCTTATAACTTTGTGCCAGACTGTCATACAGACTTAAGTTTGGGCTTATTTAACTCAGACTACCAATCTTCCAATCACTGATGACCTTTAAACTTTCTAGCCACACCCTAGCAACCATTTACGGCCCCTAAGCAACTTTCCCATAGACTTCCATTGTAAAAAAAACTCCCCTTGACTTTACATTGGACCAAACTCTGTGACCTCATAACTTTGTGCCAGACTGTCATACAGACTTAAGTTTGGGCTCATTTAACTCAGACTACCAATCTGCCAACCACTGATGACCTTTCAACTTTTTAGCCACACCCTAGCAACCATTTACTGCTCCTAAGCAACTTTCCCATAGACTTCCATTGTAAAAAAACTCCCCTTGAATTTACATTGGACCAAACTCTGTGACCTCATAACTTTGTGTCAGACTGTCATACAGACTTAAGTTTGGGCTCATTTAACTCAGACTACCAATCTGCCAACAACTGATGACCTTTTAAATTTTTAGCCACACCCTAGCAACCGCTTACGGCACCTTAGCAACTTTCCCATAGACTTCCATTGTAAAAACTGCAATTGACTTTACATTGGACATACTGACAACATACTAATCATATTAGCAATATGCTAATTCATACAATAAACATACTAGCAACATGCTAATTCATACTATAAACATACTAGCAACATGCTAATTCATACTAAATTCATGTTAAAAACATGCTAGTTTATACTAGAATTATGCTAGCAACATGCTGATTTATGCTAGAAACATGTTAGCATAATGGTAATTCATACTAGAAACATGCTAATTTATGTTAGCAACTGCCTAGCAACCCCTCAAAACACATTAGCAACTGCCTAGCAACACCTTACCAACCGTCACAGCTCTTTTGAGTCACTTTTTAAAAATTGTAAAAAAGTAGCCAAATGAAAGTTAAAAAAACTGCTAAACTTGTTGCTAGGTGCTTTTGTAAAATACAGTTGCTAGGGTAGTATGAAAAGTTGCTAAATCTAGCAACAAAATTGCTAAGTTGGCAACACTGCGCATGTCTCTGTTCTGAATAGAGTGTTTGAAAGTTTCAAAACACACGTCTAGCCAATCAGCAGAGAAGGGCGTGTCTAGAATTATTAAACTGCGATCACACCAAAGAGCTTAGAATCACCAAGAGGCGGCACTCAATAGAGCGTTCCATTGAAACAGAAGCGCCCAGCTGCACTCCCGTGATTCCGCCATTTTGGAGTGAAAGCGATCGGCCGTCCATTATTGTGGTCACGATGACAAGAAGCTGCTTTGCTTTTTATTTATTTATTTAAAAAGCGCATTAAGGCTGAGATACATTCTGAAAGATGACAATACAACACTTACTATCACAGTCATCAGCACTTCAAATAGTTTATTTTACAGACTTATAATATGCTGTTGTTCTATTGGAGTTTTCATTCCAAAAAGGCCGCCGCGCCAACTAGTGGCTGTTTCCCAAATCGCACTAGAGTGTCGCCTCTTGGTGACTCTATGCTCTTTGGTCACACTACAGTTTGAGTATGTGAAATTCTGTCGTACGGCGCTGCAAACAGGGGCGGGGTTAAACAAGATCACTAAAAATTAGAAAAAGCAAGCGATTGGTCTATATATTCCCTGCTGAAAAAAACAGCTTAAACCAGCCTAAGTTGGTTTAGGTTGGCTGGTTTTAGAAGGGTTTTGGCCACTTCCAGGCTGGAAAATGACCAGCTAAAACCAGCTAAAAACCAGCTTGACCAGCTTGGTTTAAGCTGGACATAGCTGGTTTTGGCTGGGCTACCAGCCTGGCTAGGCTGGTCAAGCTGGTTTTAGCTAGTCATCTCCCAGCCTGGTTTTAGTTGGAAACCAGCCTGGAAGTGGCCAAAACCTCTCTAAAACCAGCCTGGTTGACCAGCTAAAACTAGCCAACCAGCCTAGGCTGGTTTAAGCTGTTTTTTTCAGTAGGGATACATTTCTGTCCAGAGAGGTCATGTTTTGATTCTTGATTGTTAAACTTTGCACCACAGTGAACTCTGAAACTTGCCACACAACCTTACGTTTCCGGTCTGACGCATTCGCCTGCATATGAATAGAAGTCTATGAGGAGAAAAGTGCAGTGTGACCGCAGCTTTAGTAGGGATATCAAAAAGGGGCGGAGCTTGTTTTGATGTTTAAAAACTGCGCTAATAATTGTGTCTTTAAAGAGTCACGAAACACCAAAACACATGTTTTGAGCTGTTGACAGTCGTATATGTGTCCCACACTGCTATAAACACTATTAGGACACCTATATCTCACTAAAAAGTGAAAATTGGTTGTTTTTGCATTATTTCGAGCAAATTCGCACTTCCGGTTTGAAACTAATTTTTGAAGCTGCGTCACGGCCATGAGATCTTAGCGTGTATTCCAGCGTGTAGACTGGACGTGTGTACTTAGGAGTACCGTATTACGTCTCTGAGTGTGTTGCATTGATTCATGAGTATTGCTTGGTTTAAACCAATCAGCGCGCTCCATTATGTATGCGCTGCAACTTCATTAATATGCATGCTAGCTTTTTTTAGACTGTACCTGAAACATTGTTCAGACGTCAGAGAGACGTCGTGTTGCCAATAGGAGTGGGAAAAGAAGAAGAATTGTTTGGAGATACGGGTCGTCAGTGTTGCGTTTATAATGTGCTGCATGTGCTGGTTTTGTTTTCATTTTCTCTCTATGAGAGCGCAGCTGGACTCACGTGTGGATCCGTGCACGCGGCAGAAATACGTTTGTACGGAACATTTTTAACTCAAGAGCTTTTCTCATCTGGAAGTGGAGAGATCCGGATTTGCTGCTCGTCTCCTTTAAATAAAGACGCATCTCCAGTATGTGCTGATTGCCCTGTCTACAGATTCGGTAAGTGTGTGCGATCAGCGCCCTTTCTTTGTTCATTCAGGTGGCAAAGTTATGGTTGGTATAGTCAGCAGTACTCTTTCAGTGTTTAAAGACAGACCTTGGTCAAGATGATTTCTAAGTTACTTAGTTTAAGTTAACATCACTACAATATTATGGACTGAAAGATCTGCTGTAAATGCTGCTCTCTGAGTGTAAACACGTGAACACTGTAAGCAAACTATTGCCGACCATTGTGTTTAATTTTCGCCGCATTTTGTGACAGGATAGTCTACACACATAGTCTATACTACATGGCTTTCTGACCTACTGAGCACATCTGAGTTACCCAGAAATGCAGAGGCTTTTTTCTCTTATACGACGTGCGGTATCAAACATTCCACCATCATTAAACACACTTGCTGCGTCCGTAACCACATACTTCAAAGAATTCGAAAATCAGTATGCGAGAAGTACCCGGATGACTTACTACTTCTGGCGAGATTCTGAAGTGCGCATTCCATGCACGCTGCGCTATCCCATAATGCCCTGTGAGAGAATTCATGAATGGAAGTGAGGCGACGCAACTAGGTCACGTGACCATGACTAAATGGCGGATGTAGTACGTCCGAATTCCATTTATACTTTTCACATTCATACTGTATAGAACGTACTTTTCTAACGGCCGAGTAGTACGTTTAAATTCAAATGCAGTACCTACTGAGTAGTAGCCGGTTTCGGAGGCAGCCACTGTCTTTCTCCCCTGCGTGTTTGTTTTTCCTCGGTCAACAGCGGGTGCCCAAATGGAAACTCCCATTTTTATTAAAACCCTTCCCATTTTCCCTCCCCCGACACTCCCACCCAAACAGAGCTAGACACACCCACTTTCCTGACTTTTTCCAAACTAGAGGTGTGAAAACATCCTGCTGAAACGGGGGGGTTCATGGCCCTTTAACTGTTTATGAACTTTTAATTGACTGAATTTGCAGAAAAGGGGAGACTAAACTGTGACATACAGTTGAAGTCAGAATTTTTAGCCTCTCTGTATATTTTGTCCCCAATTTCTGTTTAACCAAGAGATTTCTCAGCACATTTCTAAGCATAATAGTTTTAATAACTCATTTCTAATAACTGATTTCTTTTCTCTTTGACATGATGACAGTAAATAATATTTGACTAGATATTTTTCAGGACACTTCTATACAGCTTAAAGTGACATTAAAAGGCTTAACTAGGTTAATTAGGTCAGGGGTTTTCAAACTGTGGGTCACAGTGAACAAAGGTGAGTTGCGCAACGTCACAAAGCTGCAGCTATATTTACATAGCGGTGAATCAAAACCAGTACGATAGACAGCAATAACTCAAAAGCCTCTTACCCTAAAAAAGTGTTTCCTACAAAAACACAAAGCTGGTTATGTTTCACAGCTGTCTTTTCTATTTTTTCGCTCGACATTACGAGCACTGCTCCGTTTGAGCCCTCGCTATCTATGTTTAGCTGGTAGAGCTCGCGAAGAGCGGAGCTCTCAGTAAGGGACCGTCGGGAAAGTGCTTCTTTTTTTTTCTTTTTTTTCTCCGTCTTGCTTGTTTTATTTTAAACACTACTCATTTTCTCTTAAATGAACACAAACAGTTACTAAAGTAGTCAAATGCTTCATTATAGATCTGTGCATTCTTACATGAACACCTCTGTTATCAAACAAAACACAATGAGAGATTCATTTGCTGCTCTTCACTAAATAACTACAGTAACTTTAATCAATATGCAAATACAATTAAACGTGAAATAGATTTTATAGCTTTATTTAATTTCTGGATAGGCCATTGATTTTAATAGGCTAAACCTTTTATTTTATTGTCAATATTTTCTAATGTTTGCTATGTATTCTATCATTTGAAGCTATTTGTTGTCCCATGTTTTTTACATCCCAACGTTGACAGATTGCTAATCAATGAATAGCTATAGTGCTGTCTGTTAGTTTTAACGTCAGCTAATGTTATGGAAGGGCATAGATGTTATGGAAAACAGTAATAGTAATGTAACTACCCCCATCATTCCTTCCTCAAGCAAATGTGTAAATATTAGATCTATTCAGCGATAACGTTAATTGCATTGGCATATTTATCTGAGGTTTTCCCAGCTTGTAGTAGTCGATCAAAAAGCTATTTAGTTTCTTATGACTATACACTAGCAGTGGAGTTTACTGCGATGTGACGGGGCTTGATCATAATCAAGGGGCTTGATCAAATGTTGATCATATTCTCTTCTGAAAAAAGACGATTTACAGCCAGCATCCCACAAAAAGCACTTTAAGGGCCCTATCATACACCCGGCGCAGTGTGGCGCAAGGCGCGGAGCAATACTTGTTTGCTAGTTTCAGCTTGGCACAAGAGTGGTTTTGAGGCGTTGCGCTACGCTGCTTAAATAGCAAATGCATTAGTGCTCATATGTGCGCTCATAGGCGTTCTGGTCTAAAAAGGAAGGTGTTCTGAGGTGGACCGCTGGCGCGTTGCTATTTTGAGAAACTATAATAGATTTTTCATTAGACCAAAACAAACCCGGTCTAAACTCCAGCGCAGAGTTGCTCCTCGCTTACGCACTGCTTAATACACACAAGAGAGCAATAGGCAAATATCTTTACATATGAAAAAATGTAAATATTAAGGATATATATAGGATATAATAAGAATAGATATAGGATATAAATATAAAGGATTAAAATATTGCAAAACATATTATTTTCTAGCCTATATAAATATGAAAAATCACTGCTTTTATGTCTTCTTCATCTCGGGAGGCTTTTTCAGTTCATTCATAACAATTTGCTTTTGTATAATGTTATTATTATTAGCAGTATTATTTATTATATCCATATTTATATTTGTTTTATTATAAACAAGCTTAGATTTGCCCACCTGTCAGGTTTTAGACTATATGGTGCACAGCATGTGTTTTAGGATATAACTCAGGTTTTTGAGCACACTTAGTTATTATTATTGTTCATTTATTCGTTTGCTGGAAATTAAAACTGAATTTAGAAATAAATTTGAAACAAATATTTGTGCTTAACAAACAAAAGTATTTATTTATAGACTAATTGATGTCTGTGCGTAAAGGTTTCCCTATCCAAGAGCGAAAGTGAAAGTAGATCCATTATCTCTCATTCTCACACAGTAGATGCTCTGTTTAACTGTTTTCTTTTAAAAAAAGCTCTTAACTGTTAACTGTTTGCTAGTGAAATGCTCAGTTTTTCCACTTAGACTTACTTTGCGTCCTGTAAATAGCGAATGCGCTCTTGGCGTGACGCAGCTGGCTCTTAAAGGGAATGGGAGATGAGACTCTGATTGGTTTATTCTCAAAACACACCTATAACTCATTAAGAAAATAAGCTCAACACTTTTAGATCATGCGCCACGGCGCAAAGCGGATTTTCCCGTCCGTAAATTAGCAAAAATGCGTTCTGACACGCCCTGAAAGCGTTTGCGCCCTGCATTTTGCGCTCTGCGCATGGACCGTCAAAATAGAGCCCTAAGCCTCATTTTGAGCAGATCAAATCACAAAATCCAAAAAGCCGCACACCATATATTTTTGACTGCTTTGAATGGATACATTTTTTTACCCATTTTTCCATATTAAAATATTATGGTGGGTCTTGAGATTGAATTACTTGCTTAGGTGGGTGCCGGAATAAAAAAGTTTGGGAATCCCTGAATTAGGTTAAAGTTATGGTAATTAGGCAAGTCATTGTATAACAGTGGTTTGTTCTGTAAACAATTCAAAATAAAAATTGCTTAAGGGGGTTAATAATATTGACCTTAAAATAAGTTTAGAAAAATTAAAAACTGCTTTTATTCTGGCAGAAGTAAAACAAATAAGACTTTCTCCATAGGAAAAAATATTATAGGAAATACTTTGAAAATTTCCTGAATCTGTTCAACATTGTTTGTGAAATATTTGACAAAGAAATAAATGTGCATTGACAAACTCATAGGGCTCATTGTAAATGACTTGAGTCCCAGTTATCTATGTTCTAGAGAAAAGTCTTACACAACAATCCTGTATTCAAAGAACACATTCACACATCTGTGACCACACACACCACACGCACACAAGCACTTCAGTTCACAACATCAGCTCTGATAAGTTTCTCACGCTAAAAACAGAGCTGTGAAAATCGTAAGATGTCAAAGGTCTGTCGCTTGGGGAACCTGAAACATCACAGACAAACACACTCGATCAATCGCAGGAAAATCACATCATCTGGTCTGACCCCTGGAGATTCACATTCTGCCTGATGAACTCCCTGACCAGGGCAGAATGTTAAAGAGTACAGACACTTGCTGCTTTGGCACTGAGCTGAATTAAAGTATGAAATCAAAACCAACCATGCTGACTTTGTTAGCTCACATTGCCAGTTTTGTGGTGAACAATTAATCTGCGCATGTCATTAAAAGGAAAGAAAATGTTGTTTGCCCTTGTAATCTAAAATAAAATCAGAAAATGCACTTCCTGTTTGTTGTCAGCTAAATTATCAGATTATGGGCTCTATCATACATCCGGCGCAATGAGGCGCAAGGTGTTTATGCCACAATTTGTTGTTATTTTCAGACCAGCACAACAGTAATGCTCATGTTTTGCTCCACGTTGTTTAAATAGAAAATCCATTTGCGCCACTTTGTGGACTCATGGGTGTGCTAGTCTATAAAGGAGGTGTGTTAAGGCGCATTGTTGGTGTGTTGCTGTTTTAAGGAGCTGAAATGCCGTGCCATTGACCAACTAAAAGCTGCTTTAAAGTACAGCAGAGCACGTTAGTTATGGACATATGCAGGTCTAAAGACTTACACATTGCTGAATACATGCAGGATGCGCAGCAATACACAAATATCCTTACAGATGAAAACAATCAAAGGATTAAAATGATATAATAATTATTACTTTCTACATGAATAATAACCCCACTGCCTCTATGCCTTCTTCATCTCAGGGGGCGTTTTCAGTTATTCATGACGACCTGCATCTGTAAAATGTTATTATTATTAGTAGTATCATTCATATTTATATTTGTTTTAATATAAACTAGTGTAGATTTGTCCACCTGTGGGGTTTTGGAGACGTTGCATCATCATATGGGCAACCCAAGCTCATTCTGAAAACGTAGTCCCGTGGACGTTTCTGGAGACAGCGGAATACGTCCCGGGAGGTACGTACAGCTGCATTTATTTTTTTCAAGCGAACGCTGCGGAGCGGTGTGACGCCGTTCCCTTTCGCGCTTGCCGGCCGACCGCTTGCCTCCTTGTGGAGGGCTTTCCCGCTGCAACCCATTTGTCCACACAGCTCACCGTGTAACGTCGGCAGGCTCGAGATGCACAGAGGAGGAGTTGACCACGGCGATCGATCGGTTTCGAGTCCGGGAAAGAGCAGTTCCAGCAATCAGGTAAGACAAAAACAGAAGCCCAAAAATTAAGTGAACGAGTTTCACGACAGGGTGAGAATGCGGTGAAATCCGGAAACGGAAGCGGTAGAAAAAAAAAATCAGGGCTTTTCTTTTTTTGGACGGCTTTTGTAAACTGTTGCTCGGGTTTAGGGGAAGCGAGCGGGCGGGCGGGTCGATCGGTAAAATTGGTTGGGTTCAGGGAAAGAGGAGGGCGGTCAGCCGATTGGCCGGTCGCGCAGTCAATCATCCGGTCAGTCGGACAGTGGCCTCTGGCGGGTTGACTCGAGAACAGCGCGGGCGCGAACCGCACTCAGAAGTTCAAGATGAGAAAAATCACGGCCTCTCGAGAACTCGCAAAAACAAAAACTGCAGCCGTACGTACCCGCCGGGACGTATTCCGCGGTCTCCAGAAATGTCCGCGGGACTACGTTTCCACAATGAGCCCGGGTTGCATATGGGGCGTAAGAACAGGACGTGTGTTTGGATATAACTCCGTTTCCTGACCACACTTCATCATTATTGTTCATTTATTCCTTTACTGGAGATTAGTACTGAATTTAGAAATAGTTTTCTATTTAATATATAATATTTTTCTATTTTTTAATGAATATTAATGAATAGTTAAAACCATTCCTGAGCGCTGCGTTTCGCGTTTTAAGTGCAGAGATGCATTCTGCGTGAATGTCTCCCAAATCCGCGCATGGGGTGAACATTTTCCAGTAAAAACTGGTCGCACACAACAATTTCATGCACTCGCACAAATGCTCCCAAATGTATTTTGAGGTCACATATGCGACCAAAATTGTCGCAATTTTGAGCCCTGCATTACTATAAATATGTTTTTGTTTCTGTGATATACTGTTTTATTCTATTTTAATGTGTTTGCCAAGAAATATCCAATAATTATTATATTTAATTACCACCAATTGAATAATTGACAAATCCTGCCGACCAGCTGCCTCTCAGCCAATCACATTTTACATAACCTAATTAATATTCATGAAGTATGGTTAGCTGGCCAATCAGGAGGCTCTCAGGCTGTTCCATTCAAACTGAAGTCCATTTATTCATTTTCCTTTGGCTTAGTCACTTATTTATCTCCACAGCGGAATGAACCACTAACTCTTCCAGAATATGTTTTACACAGCGGATGCCATTCCAGCAGCAACCCAGCACTAGTAAACACCCATACACACTCATTCACTACGGCTAATTCAGTTAATCAATTTCCCTATAGTGCATGTGTTTGGACTGTGGAGGAAACCGGAGCACCTGGAGGAAACACAACACAGGGAGAACATGCAAACTCCACACAGAAATGCCAACTGGCCCAGCCGGTTCTCGAACCAGTAACCTTCTTGCTGTGAGGCCACAGTGCTAACCACTGAGTCACTGTGTCGCCCTCATTACATTACATTCACGTTAGATTTCTTCAGATTTGATCAAACCATGACCTCGGCTTTTTAGCCACAAACATATTACCCATCCTTCATTGAAAACTGCATAGTCAACAGATGCACCCTTAAACACAATGCAGTATACAGTATCTCTGTGTGCTGTAAAGAACACATTTCACAGCCATTCAAGTGAGCGCAACAAACGATTGCAGTGTCACTTTTCATATCCGTGTAAGACGTGTAAAAGAAGACGTCTTACCGCTCTGCAGAAAACCACAGACTCTCTCTCTGGAGACAAACAGATCAATTCAGTCTGGCCAGAGATCAAAACCCCATTCAAACACACACAATCACATCATGACACACTGTCTAGGCACTGCCGTTCATCACACACCCTCACACACACGCAGCAGACGCTCAATCTGAGCCTCGCTCTAGTCATTCCTGATCAGCGATGTGAAGAAAACTCCTTTAATTTCTGTTCTGAATGATTCCTCCAAGCATGTGTTGTATCTTAAAGGGGCAGTTCACCCAAAAATTTGAATTCTGTCATCAGTCTCTCACCCTTCATTTGTCACAAACCTGCTTGAGTTTCTTTCTTCTGTTGAACACAAAAGAAGATATTTTTAAGAATGTTAGAGTGTAATGATCACCGGCAGTGCCGTCTTTGCAGGCTGCTGGTCAACACTCCCTATCATTCACTCAACTACACATCTGCCACTGAACTGAACTACGAATCCCATCATGCACTGCACTCACACACCAGTTCCAGGTCACCCTTGATTGAACACACATGCTAAAGCTGATCAGGAATAATCAGATGGACTATATACTCTAAGCGGCGCCTGGTCCCTAATGAACATACAATTAAGAATATCGGACCCAAGTAAATTGCTAAAATAAACTGCTAAAAAACATAAAAGGCAAATTTAGAATAATTAAAAATGCAGTCAGATTAAACTACGCGCAAAGTCAGAAGTGAAATTAGTCAATAAATATTAATGATGTAAAATAACTTTAGAATTCCTTCGACTACGACACTGGATTCTGTCATTGGGCTGGAGGGTGGAATCAGGGCCGGCGCATCCATAGAGGCGACCTAGGCGGCCGCCTAGGGCTGCAATACAGAGAGGACGGCGTCCGCAACCCCTCCCTTACCACCTGAGTCCTCAGTTATATCCGCGGCCCCTCCCTCACCACCTGCGTCCTTAAGATATATTCACGCATAGGCGACAGAATAGAGAGGGCAGCGTCAGCGACACCTCCATCAGCAACCGCGTGTCCTCAGTTATATCTGCGCATAGGGCGGCAGAATAAAGGTCCGCGACAACCGCACGTCCTTAGTTATATCCGCGTGTAGGGCGGCAGAATAGAGAGGGTGGTGTCCGCGACACCTCCCTTCCTCAGCACCCGCGCGTCCTCAGTTATATCCTTGCATAGGGTGGCAGAATAGAGGTCTGCGACACCTCACTTCATTTTCATAACCGTTCACTTTCGTTTTAACATTGGGGTTGAGGGCACGTGATCGTCGTCTGCCTAGAGCGGCAGTTCAGCTTGCTCCGGCCCTGGGTGGAATCACACACACACACACACACACACACACACACACACACACACACACACACACACACTCACACACACACACATACAGCTGAAAACACTCACTTTCTCAAACACGTTGCTGAGTCTTGTTTACCCCGTGTAGCATTACAAAGTGTTTTTCCTTGTTTGTCTTGCCGTGTTTTGATCATTCTCTTGTTTACTGTTTTGATTATGTACCCGCATATTGACTACATATTTTGGATTAACTTTATGCTCCTGCTTTTGACCATTGCCTGCACAGCTTCTCTTTAACCAGTTAAACCCCGCGACTGTAATGACGACTCAGAGGGATGTGGATCCATTTGCGAGCTTTATTGAAAACACAGTTATGGAAACACAGAGAGCAGAAAATCCAAGGACAAGCAGCAATAACTCAGAAACGGTAGTACAGGCTTTGGTCAGGGCAGGCAGCTTACAGTTCAATACAATGAGACAGGCTTTGGTCAGGGCAGGCAGCTTACGGTCAGGAATGATAATACAGGCGTTGGTCAGGGCAGGAAGCAAACAATCAGAAATCGGGCAGGAAGGCAATCGGCAACAGAAAGGCAGTCAGAAATAGTAGGAACGCTCAGAAATGTTTGGTAGCAAAACAAGACTTCGCACTGAGTCCTTGAACTGAGCTGGTATTCAAGCACCCTGCTAATAGACATCAGGTGCAGCGCAATCAGAGTCAGACATGTGGCTAATGTTCAGGAGATGAGGGCCTCTGCTGATTGGTGAGGGGATATGCTGGGACCGAACCGGTGACAGCAACTTCCGCCTGGATTTTGCCTACCAAAATCTAAAAGCTTCCCAAATGCACATGCAGAGGTGTAAATGCAAAAATGTGGTATCATTTTAAAGAAAACCCTTTGAATTTTCATAAAGCACTAATGAAAGTGTTTAAAATATCAGAATATGTTGTCTGTGTTATAATAAACACCTTAAAAAAGAGGCGCTTTTTGTATTTTTTTTTTATAAACTCAAATGTGAAAGTGTACCTTTTAGGTTCTGTGAGGTCTAGCGTGCTGTAATTAATGTTGGTTGTTCCTGCACATGTCTGTAATCATAGGAAAAAAGAAAAATGTCTCTACCATAATCTATGCAGAAGTTATTGTATTCCAGCTGATAAGAGGTGCTGTACAAGCCACAGGGAGCGATCATTGTTTACATATTTTACTATTCTTGTGTTTGATCAAACATAATTCACTGTGTTTGGAGCACGTCAGACATATAAAACGATTACTAATGCACATCACCTTAAAAACAGAGGAGAATGGCCCTGAAGCGCACAGCATAAGGTAAGAGATGACCGCTGTCTGTGCTATCTGAGGCTGCTTAGTGATCATAAATGTATTGTTTTCACTTCTGCGCTATGGAAACGCCGCAATTCGCAACTGTTTGATATGTGAATATATTTCAGTAAAAATAATGCTAGAACCGTATGAGCACCGGCAAGAGCTTTCATTTGAGATATAAAATGTGCATGTGTCATATATGAACAATATTAAAATGAACCAATGTTCAATACCGAACTCAGGTAACCAGAATACTGAGTATTTAAGTTTAAATAACTTTTGTACAGTAGAATAAAAACCAAAGTGATGCATATGTGCATAAAATATAGATTCTACACTTTCAAACGACACCACTTACAGGGGTCTGGTGCAACGCTAGCCCTTTAAATCTTAAAGCGAAATTCAAAGACGTCACGGACACGGTTAAAAAACTAGTTAAAAAACTTTAAAAAAAACTGTTCACACTTTCACACAGCTTGTTTGGCGTGCTGTCCCAGGAGAGAGCCCTGAGCTTATAAGATCCTCGAGCCCTGGGCTCCCTCCCGTCGCAAGGCGAGGGGGAGTTTGAGCTCAGGTAGATCTCGATGACTCCCCCTCTTGCTTATTGTAGCTAAGTGTCAGATATGGATGCTGAAGGTGTACTCAGAGTTTAGCTAAAGTATTTGGATTAATTGTTTAGAGTGCTTGTTTTTG
Source organism: Danio rerio (assembly GCF_052040795.2). Lineage (NCBI taxonomy): Eukaryota > Metazoa > Chordata > Actinopteri > Cypriniformes > Danionidae > Danio > Danio rerio. The sequence continues at coordinate 2,934,104 of NC_141028.1, forward strand.
AACTGTGGGAGGAAACCGGAGGACCCGGGGAAAACCCACGGGGAGAACGAGCAAACTCCGCACAGAAATGACGTCTGGTTTGAAAAGGAATTAAACCAGGGGCATTCTTGCTGTGTGTTGCTGTTCTTGCAACATCGCTAATCGCTGGCCACCGTGACGCCCGTTTGAAAGGAGGGAAAGTAGGGTTGGTTGGGGGGGTTTCTTCAAGACGAAGATATTGAGATGAGAAAAGTCTGGTTATTTATAGTGAGTTAAGGATCGTCTGATAGGATAATCAGTCGTTAGCTAAAGTTGAAACAGCTGTGAATAATCATAAGCACGTGATCCTCTCAAAATTTTTTATAAATAAACTTCACTTATTTCTGCTTTTAAATTGCATTATGGGATCTTGAACTTTCTTCCAACTTTGAACCTTAAGAAAGTTAGAAAAAGTGACTTTTATTAAAAAATTTTATTACTTTTATGACTTTTATTAAAATTTTATTAAAATTTTTTATAGTGTGCAGTGCTATATTGTCTGTGTTAGTGTTGGATATTACGCTATAGAAACCTTTTATTAAACTGCAGCATATTTTCTGTTATTTAACAGACTTATTTCTGTAGATATTATTATTTTTTATACATTTTCAAGACACTTCTATGCAGCTTATAGTGACAAATTAAGGCTTAACTAGGTTAATAAGGTGAACTAGGCAGGTTAGGGTAATTAAGCAAGCTATTGTATGATGATGGTTTGTTCTGTAGACTATCGAGAAAAAAAAAATTAGCTTAAAGGGGCTAATAATTTTGTCCCAACAATGGTGTTTAAAAAATTAATAACTGTTTTTATTCTAGCCGAAGTAAAACAAATAAGACTTTCTCCAGAAGAAAAAATATTATCAGACATACTGTGAAAATTTCCTTGCTCTGTTAAACATCATTTGGGAAATAATTAAAAAAGAACAAAAAAATCAAAAGGGGGCGAATAATTCTGACTTCAACTGTATCTACATGAAATGTACACAATTGTACAAAATACAACAGATAAAAACAATGTTTATGGTTTTCAGGTGGAGTTTGGCAGTATTAAAGTATAGAATTTCAATAATCAAATGTAAAAAAAAGAGACTGCACAGTGATTATTGCAATTAAACGAATATGTATCTTTATTAAAGCGGCAAACTTTATAATTTCCTGTGCCCAGATGGTTTAAATTAACTTTAGATCTCACAGGCCCTAAAAACCCATCCAAATAAAATACTTTCCTATTATTAGATTAGATTAGAGTTAAACTTTACCACCATTCCACAAATCGCATGTTCTGAACAGCACACACACACAGACACAGACACACAGATACACGCACACACACACACACACACACACACACAGACACACAGATACACGCACACACACACACACACACACACACACACACACACACACACACACACACACACACACACACACACACACACACACACACACACACACACACACACACACACACAGATACACACACACACACACACACACAGATGAACCTCAGAACACAGAAGTCTATTAAGAGAGCTCCATCTGGAAGAACCAGGACACCTAAATAAAGCCAGCATACAGTGCATACAACTCGGAATATTACACTCCGTCTGTATTATAGCTGTTTGGCCTATAAAGGTGAAGTTCAGGAAAAGCCTAATTCAAGCTTCCTTTAATTCAATTCAACTTTCATTTAGCTTAGCCTCTTATTTTTCAGGGGTCGCCACAGCGTAATGACCCGGAGGAAACTCACATTAACGCAGGGAGAACATGCAAACTCCACACAGAAACGCCAACTGCGTAAAAACTTGCTGGATAAGCTGGCGGTTCATTCCGCTGTGGCGACCCCGGATTAATAAAGGGACTAAGCCGACAAGAAAATGAGAATAAACCCCACACATCAATAGTTATAGGTAAAATGACTCCTCTCTATCTGCCATAAAAGAAATGCTTCTGCGTGTTTAGCATTTCAGAAACTCCCAGAGGAAGCCTTTGTCAGATTTAGCTCACTTCTGAAGACAGTTTTGTCCCATATAAACAAGCGAAGCCACACAAACCCACACAGAGTCAGCATCTGGAGGCTGGTGGAGCGGTGAAGCCACTGGTTTGACATGCTGATTTCTCGTTTTAGCTTCAGTCGGGGTTCATGGATCACCCATAAAATCTGCTTCTGCTTTACTTTCAGAGATTCAACCTCCATGTAAACAACCTTGCTGATGAAGAGTGCAGTCAAACCGGTTATGAATGTAGATGCTGCGTTATGAGGATCAGCTAACGGGGAATGTTTTCTAGAAAGGATCTCTCTGTGTTTTAATAATTGAACATTCACCTAAATTAATCTGGTTGTTGATGATGTTCTGATAACAATATATGACCTGAAAGTTGATAAAAGTTTGTCCATCAAAAGTGGCCATCATCCTGGTCTGTTGTCGCTACAGATCCAGTAATGCGGAAATAGAGGGTGCTGCTAGTAGCAAGGAAGAAAAAGAGCTGGAAATGATCGAACCTAAAGCGGGTTTTAAATAAGATGTCTAGCAACACCCCTGCCCCTCACTGCATAGCATGAACATATAGCATGCACTGTACATTAACCAATTCATACTTAAAACAATACTGCCTATAACTATGCGTACACCTATTCATTGTCTTCTACGTATTACTGACATTGCCAATTGTACATTGTCTGTTTTTATGGGACTATGTTGTTGTATGTTGTATTTTTAACCGAGTCGATGGCATGATAATCGTAACCAAACCGAACCGTGAGACCAGGTTCACAGCTCTAGTGCATATTGCAAAACAAATTTTAAAAATCCAGAACACTTGAGTTCATCTAACATATTTTAAATGTAACAACAGAAGCATCTGAAAGTAAATTTCCCATCGTGTCTGCAAGATGACAAAAGGAAATTCCCCTTAAAGGGACGGTGCACCCAAAAAGTAAACCAGGTCATCTTTTACTCACTCTCACAGTTCCTCCAAACCTGCATGAGATCTTTTTCTACCGAACACAAAACAAAATCTTTTAGAGTCTGTGGGTAACCAAACATTTCCCCACTGATTTCCGTTCATTCGCTTTCCTTTGGCTTAGTCCCTTACTTCATATCAAATCACTTTTAGTCACATCAACAGCAGCACGTGTGCGATGATGAGTGAAAAGCTTAGGTGCTGGATCCAGACAGTGCAAAATACAACATACAACAACATAGTCCCAAAATACAAGACAATGTACAATTGGCAATGTTGAAAGTAAAACGTAGAAGACAATGAATAGGTGTACGCATAGTTGTAGGCAGCATTGTTAAGTATGAATAAGTTAAAGTACAGTGCATGCTATATGTTGATGGTATGAAGTGAGGGGCAGGGGTGTTGCTAGACATAAAGCTCTAGCCCCAAAAAAGTGTGTATATATAGATAGATAGATAGATAGATAGATAGATAGATAGATAGATAGATAGATAGATAGATAGATAGATAGATAGATAGATAGATAGATAGATAGATAGATAGATAGATAGATAGATAGATAGACAGATAGATAGATAGATAGATAGATAGATAGATAGATAGATAGATAGATAGATAGATAGATAGATAGATAGATAGATAGATAGATAGATAGATAAATGAATCATAAATGTACAGTAACTAGAAAACAACATAGAGACATAACAGTTAAGACAAACTTTGAGGCTGGCAAGACAAAGCCTGTTGGTAATAGTTTATTTAGTTTTAAACAGTTTGAAAAAATTGTGAGTGGACGGACGGACGGACGGGCAGGCGGGCAGGCAGGCAGGCAGGCAGGCAGGCAGGCAGACAGACAGACAGACAGACAGACAGACAGACAGATAGATATAGATAGATAGATAGATAGATAGATAGATAGATAGATAGATAGATAGATAGATAGATAGATAGATAGATAGATAGATAGATAGATAGATAGATAGATAGATAGATAGATAGATAGATAGATAGATAGATAGATAGACAGATAAAGTTAAAACAGTTTAAAAAACTATAGATAGGACAGGACCCAATGTTAGGTCAATGACAGTCTTTTGCAATGGAAGTCTATGGGACAGTTGCTAGGTTGCAAATTAGAAATTTAAAAGGTCATCAGTTATTGGCAGTGTGGTTGTTTGAGTTAAATGAGCTCAGCCATAAGTCTGTATGACAGTCTGATGCAAAGTTATGAGCTCACAAAGTGTGATCCAATGTTAAGTCAATGATAGTTTTTTGAATGGAAGTCTATGGGACAGTTTCTAGGGTCCAAAAGTAGTTGCTAGGGCGTGGCCAGAAAGTTAAAAGCTCATCAGTTATTGGCAGTTGAGTAGTCTGATTTAAATGAGCCTAGTTAGAAGTCTGTGCGACAGTCTGATGTAGAGTTGTGAGGTCACAAAGTTTGGTCCAATGTAAAGTCTTTAGGATTTTTCTGACAGTCCCGGGACATTTTTTTAGAAAACCAAAAGTCAGAACAGTCGGAAAAGATAAAGCAACACGAGTCAGAATAGTTTGGAGGTCAGGCGTGAATTTGGTGGTCATAGCTCGAAAGCTCTAGGAGGAGATAGTCTTGCAAATTTAGTCTCAGAAGAATAAATTTTTTTTTAGAAAGGATAACAGTAGGTTGGCTTTGACAAGCCAAATATTTGATAAGGTTTATAAAGCAAGTGCTTTTTTCGACATGCATGTTAACAACCGGGACTCGCACCGGGAGAAGAGCAATGTGTCAGGCAGGGTCCAGCAAGAGCAGTGTTTGAGGCACCCGTACCTGGGTACACTGCAAAAAATGCTTTTCTTTTTTAGATTTTTTGTCTTGTTTCTAGTCCAAATATCTAAAAGTTCTTAAATCAAGAAGCATTTTCTAGACAAGCAAAACATATAGTCTTGTTTTAAGAAATAATATGCCAAAATTAAGTGAGTTTTTCCTTAAATCAAGCAAAATAATCTGCCAATGGGGTAAGCAAAATAATCTGATCACAAATAGAAAAACAAGATTATTTTTCTTAAAACAAGACTACATGTTTTGCTTGTCTAGAAAATGCTTCTTGATTTAAGAATTTGTAGATATTTGGACTAGAAACAGGACAAAAAATCTAAGTAAGAAAAGCATTTTTTGGAGTTTAGAGTTTTCTTGGCACATGCAGAGATGCGTCAGTTTGCTTTGTATTAAACTACATTGCTTTCACCAGCGTTGGTTCGGTTGCACATAGTGAATAACGTCTTTATTTCGGGATTACCACTCTTAAAAAAATACACTTTGCATATGAAGAATATCAGGGGTCGCCACAGTGGAATGAACCACCAACTATTCCAGCATGTGTTTTACACAGCGGATTGCCTTCCAGCAACAACACAGTACTGGGAAACATCCATACACACTCATTCACACACACTCATACACTACGGCCAATCAAGTTAATCAATTCCCCTGTAGCGCATGTGTTTGGACTGGAGGAAACCCACGCCAACACGGGAAGAGCATGCACAAATGCCAACTGACCCAGCTGGGACTCAAACCAGCAACCTTCTTGCTGTGTGGCCACAGTGCTAACCTCTAAGCATGTAATAGTTTCTTTGCAAGCGTTTGCAAACAGTGTCTGAGTGAACAGCATCGCTCCATCAGGGATGTTTTTCAGACTCTTTGCAGCTCGATCTGAGAAACGCTGACTCAATCTGTTCATCAATCTGCTCGTCTCACCAGTGGCTGACAGGGAAACACACACTCCTTTTTCTATTTGTTGATGTTATTGTCATAGAAATGACACACTTTTAGAAGAGCCGCTGTCATGAACACAAACATGCACCAGAATAACACACGGCTCGCTTGTTTTCCACGGAGCCGCATCCCACGTGTCCTAATTTAACCCTGAACCGCTCTGCTTTAGGTCATTTGTTCTCTCCAGAGGGAAAACAGAAGCATCAGATGAACACACGGCCCTGGGGACGCGCTGTTCTGTGTTTGTGTGTGTGTGTGAGAGAGAGAGAACGTGTGAGAGAAAGACTGAGAGACAGTGTGTGTGTGTGTGTGTGTGTGTGTGTGTGTGTGTGTGTGTGTGTGTGTGTGTGTGTGAAAGATAGGGTTGGGTATCGTTTGGGTTTATTTCGATACCGGTGCTAAGTGGATATTTTTTAAATGGTACCAGTGCCAAAACGGTGCCTGTACCGACACTTTTAAGCCACAAAATTATGGTGGATCACTCTAAATAAATCTTTTATTTGACAAAATATTTTTTAAAAAACAATAATTTTAATAAAACAATATAATTTAAGTTTAAAGTAAACATCATGTTGATTTATATGTTCATTTATGTATATAAATTTATGTTTTTGTTATGTATTTTGTTTATCTATTTTTTAGATTACACTACTTACTGTTGTATGCCAAAAATGTGCAAGAGTTCGTTGTGCGCAAGTGTTAACAAACGGGACTTTTATTTTGACTCCGGTTGTGAATGTTGAACTTACTTCCGAGTGCTTTTATGTGATTTCCTTCTCCCTTGGGGCGCTGATGTTTTACCAGATGTTTTGGTTGAGATGTAAACAAACAAATAAATAATATTAATAAGTTGTATTTGGATTATTCTTTAATGGATGGATGACAACAACATATTGCACATAGAAATGATAGATAGAAATGAAAACCCTACACATCAATTCATATTTTATATATTTGAGTTACATTAATATATTTCCCTTGATAATGTTTTGATTAGTATGAATTTAAGATTTGCCTTATGAAATTACATTAGCTTACTATTAACCTGTGGGGGGGTGGGCAGGGGGCAATTGTACTTTGGGGCACATTTTAACATATATATATATATATATATATATATATATATATATATATATATATATATATATATATATATATATATATATATATATATATATATATATATATTAGGGATGTAACGGTATCAGAATTTCACGGTACGGTAATACCTCGGTATGAATGTCACGGTACGGTATTTATTGAATCATTTACAGGAAAAAACAAAACTTATGAAAATACTCCAAAAAAGTGCCAAAAGTGTCAATGACATACAAATTAGCCATCTATCTGTAAGCTTTGAAACAGGAACTTCAATTTTAATAACAAAAAAATAATAAACCATGTAAAAAAATAAAGTTTCAATTTAGTATTGTTGAAAACTCATCACATTCAACATTTAATCACTCACTCACTTAGATAGAGATGGGTTTAAAGGAAAATGATCATATAAATATAATCTGGTAAAAGCTGGTATCTCTGGGCATTTACAATGTCCCCTGCAACAGAAAAACCCCTCTCATTTGGGACTGAGGTTTCTGGGACAGAAATATGACTTGGCCCAGGTTGACAGCAGTGGGTAACGTTGTGCATTGACTTTCCCCCACTTGAGAGGACAAACCATGAGTGAGATAGAGATCTCATGTCTGCATCAATCTGAACAGTGTGCTGTGTTTCTGCAGTCCCCATGACTGATTATTAGTCCTATTCCCCAACTTGCAGGCACGTGCACACACAGGGCTCAACCTGTGCAGTACACATGCCCTTTTTAGTCTTGGATAGAAAGCTCCCTTCCAAAATGATCAAAAGTGCCCCCGCGACGCGACACACCCTCCGTCCCCATTTTACAGTACGCGCGCGACAACACAGCTGATAAGAACTCGCGCGACAACACCGCTATTTAGTACGCACGCGACAACACAGCTGATAAGAACTCGCGCGACAACACCGCTATTCAGAACACGCGCGACAACACAGCTGATAAGAACTCGCGCGACAACACCACTATTCAGTACGCGCGCGGCGACAACACCCAGCTCTTTTTGATCCCCGCTTCTAGCAGCACACTCCATTTCCACATTACTGGATCTGTAGCGACAACAGACCGCAAGGGATTATGGCCAAGCCTGGGCTGATGGGAATTGTAGTTTCTGGTACCTCCCGTTCGTTTCATTCGCACGAGCAAATTTTCTCAGAAGACCTATAGTTTTACCGAGTCATGCGACTACGGTAATATCGAAAAAAATTAATATTGCGGTATGACGGTATTTACAATATCGTTACATCCCTAATATATATATATATATATATATATATATATATATATATATATATATATATATATATATATATATCACAAAATACTTTAAAAATTATTCAAAGTCATGTATTTCATGCATCACCTTGAAAATGAAAACAATTAAAGGGTTAAAATGATACAGAAATTATTATTTTCTACATCAATGTAAACACCACTGCCTCCATGCCTTCTTCACCTTGGGGGGCTTTTCCAGTTTATTCATGACAATCTGCATCTATATAACGTTATTATTAGCAATATTATTTATTATCTGCAGATTTATATTTGTTTTGATGAAACTAGTGTAGATTTGTCCACCTGTGCCGTTTTGGAGACGTCTGCATCAGCATATGGGGCGAAAGAACAGGACGTGTGTTTGGGTATAACTCAGTTTTCTGACCACACGTCATTATTATTGTTCATTTATTCCTTTAATGCAGATTAGAACTGAATTTAGAAATAGTTTTGAAGCAAATCTTTGAGCTAATCAAACAAAATATGTGGGCTAATGGGTGTCTTCAGTGGACTGAGTTTCCACTGTTTCCTTATTCCACCAAAGTAAAGGAGTAAAAGTAAAGTAAAGAGAAAGAGGCTGATTGGAGGAGGCTCGTTCTTTATCATCGCGCTGCAGATGCTCTGTTTAAATGTTTTCTCTCTAGTGAAGCGTTCATTTTCAAAGAGAGCCATTGAGGAGAGTTGAAATCAAGTCAACTTTATGGTAATGAGCCATGACACGGTTCGGAGGCAACCTATCAGAATGTAGAAGTCCAGCATTTGAGAGGAGTCCAGAGAACACAGTCTCTGTAAACTTTAGTTCTGAACACAGTTGTTCCCAAGGGTTTGATTATTGCGGTCGCCGGTTTTCCAATTATTTGCTATGTTTTCTAACAGGAATACACATTAAAAAAGTTACTGGCGAGTTACCGATGAGCATTAATCATTCATTCATTCATTTTCTTGTCGGCTTAGTCCCTAATCCGGGGTCGCCACAGCGGAATGACCCGCCAACTTATCCAGCAAGTCTTTACGCAGCGGTTGCCCTTCCAGCCGCAATCAATCTCTGGGAGACATCCACACACACATTCACACACACACTCATACACTACGGACAATTTAGCCTACCCAATTCACCTTCTTTGGACTGTGGGGGAAACCGGAACGCGAAGGCAGGGAGAACATGCGAACTCCACACAGATATGCCAACTGAGCCGAGGTTCGAACCAGCGACCTTCTTGCTGTGAGGCGACAGCACTACCTATAAAACAGTGTTGCTGCTTCAGGATATTTCTGACATATGGACACACTGGATAATTAAGTGGAGCAAAGCCACAGCACATGCAGCTTGATCTTCCATTGTTAAATGAATTTGAGAATAAGTGTGCAACATTTTCACGCTAGAAAGCATGTTTTATGCGGGAATGTGAATGATATGATATGCTGCAACGGCCCCTTTAAATACGAGATTAATGTATTAAATTTTGACGCTCTTACCACCGGAGCTGGAGGCAGACAGAGTTGTCGCCAGGGCGGCCAGAGGGATCTTCGACACTCTCACCACCTTCGGTGTGAACACACAATTACAAAGTCCACCATGTAATTAGCAAATGTGTCATGGAGCGACACGACTGACTCTTAAAGGGAATGAGACACACCCAGAACTCATTAAGAGAAAAGAGCAACCCTGTTAGACCATGAGCCAGAGCTTATTTCTCCATCCTTAAAACAGCTAAAGAGGATTCAGACACACCCTTAATGCTTTAGCACCATGAGCTTTAGACTTTGCGCCTAGATCATTTAAATAGAGCTCTGTGTCTGTGTGTGCGTGTGTGTAAGAGAGGCAGAAAAAGTGAGAGACATTGAGTGTGTTTGTGTGCTCTAGTCTGTGTGTGTGTGTGTGTGTGTGTGTGTGTGTGTGTGTGTGTGTGTGTAAAGCAAGACTCTGTCCTCAGAGAGTTCCAGCTCTTGTTTGAAGCTGCAGATTTTACAAACCATCCAAAAACCCTGAAGCTGTCTTTGTTCATCTAGTTAACTTCATATCAAGCACTCACACACACACACACACATTGAAAAACACACTTATTCCCACATTCAGACACATACACAAACTAACACACACTTACAGTACTCTCAAATACATTAATTTTCCTTCGGCTTAATCCATTGTTTAACACGAGTCGCCACAGCGGAATGAACCGCCAACTAATCCAGCATATGTTTTACACAGCGGATGCCCTTCCAGCTACAATACATTAATAGGAAACACCCATACACTCTCACATTCACACACACACACTCATGGTCAATTTAGTTCATCAATTCCCCTATAGCGCAGGTGTTTGGACTGTGGGGTAAACCCGAGCACCCGGAATAAAACCCATGCCAACATGGAGAGGACATGCAAACTCCACACAGAAATGCCAACTGACCCAGCCGAGTCTCGAACCAGCAACCCTCTTGCTGTGAGGCAACAGTGCTAACCACTGAGCCACCATGCCGCCCTTATTCTCACATTGACACATAAACACTCATACAAAGACACATTTATTCTCACATTCACGCACAAACACACACACACACATGCACTTCACAAATCATGTCACTTCTCAAATCAGGTCTCTCTGCCGCTGCTCTTCTGCTGAACGTTTAACCTCGATGCTCTGCTTTTGATGTGTGGGAACTTCAGAACCGTCATTTATCAGTCTGCACACTCATATTGACAGTTCAAGCCTTACAATAATTATAACCAGTGATCGCACAGGAATTCCTGATAAAAAGCTTGTGTTTGTGTGTACAGAAATGTACCATCCACCCTCCCTGTTAAATCTGATATAATCATGTCCTGAAACACAGCTCCTCTCCTGCTTTCACTTCTCATACTGACCAAGGGAGCGACTCATTTGTGAATGAATCTCCATTATGAACGACTCCTTCGCTTAGACGTCATTAATACAAGTTTCTGGCTGCGCAGCATCTCGTTGTCATATTTCTTTTGCATTGTTTGCTGATTTTATTCAGCAAAACTAGCATAAGCCGAGTGTTTAGTGTGAGTTGGAGCTGCTTTGCCGTATGGTGAATGCAGTAAGTGACTGTATTATCATCAATAACGTTACCTGTTTAGCACAAAAGTTCAGAACATACAAAAAACTAAATCATACTCATGAAATGTTCTGCATTTGTGCTTTGTTTTCTTTGTTTGCTTGTTACTACACCCATAGACAGCGCTAAAGTCCCGCATCTTCACGTAATAACACTATCTTGACTAGTGCAGTTGAATGACATTTGTCCTGGGAGCACTGCACAAATATGGCGGCGCTATTGACGCATGCTCAGGTTCCCTATGTGATATCTAGTGTATATATCTATGAGCACTTGTGATCAATATACTTCACCTGCAGCTGTTTTCCAGTAATTTATAAGCCTCATGTCAAAGCTACAATTCACTGATGTTTTCAACAGTCATTTTGGAGATTTAGTCATTGATGACGACGTTATAGCGGGTTAGTGTCTGCTTTTATATTTGGTGTTGGATTAATATAATTATTATTATTATTAATATTTCTTTCTTCCACTTGACTGCAAATTAGAATAGAAACTGGATGAAGAGTTACTGCGTGTGGCATTCACTCCTGCCCTTAATGATTACTTTCAATTGATTTTGTTTGTCTTTTTCCCTTTTCAGTTATCTATTGGTCGATTTGGTGGCGTCAGGCCTTTAAAACAGACGGAAGCGGACTCGCGACCCCTCATGCCTCCACGCCACCACAGTTTTTGACGCTTCCTAAAAGGGGGTCCCAGCCCACAAGGGAGTCTGTGGAACTCTGTGGGGGGAATCGCATCAAATTTGAAATATTTTTTAGCAGTGGACAATAGGGTATATGCCGAGCTAGTGTTTTCCCTATACTGATAAACTTCCGGTATATATATATATATATATATATATATATATATATATATATATATATATATATAGTTGTTGTTGTTGTTATTATTATCATTATTGTTATTATTATTAATAATTTACTAATTAATATTATTATCTAATTTTCCACTATTTGATTATTATATATTTTTTCCTTATTTTATTAAAATAGGCCTGCAAGTTTACAAAATTAAGTAATGACATAATATGAACTTTAACATTCAAACAGGCTGCAAAAATTAGCAAAACAAGACAACAAATGCAATCCTTCCTAAATTAGTGCTTTATAATAAATACTTTAAATAGGGGTTTACCTTTAAAACGTTTCTTTAGAACTTTAGCTGACCATAAATCTCTAATGATATAATATCTTTAATATGCATGCTTCACACATCCAAAATAGCTTATTGTGGTCTTCTGAGTTACAGAAGGCTTACTAACACCCTTATTTTATTGATTTATTTATTTGTTGCATCAGATATATTGTCTGATGAAAGCCAGTGCCATTGCTCGCTCCATGACAATTCTAAGATAAAAACTAACATCCAAACTCATTTTGCACCATAATTAAAAATATCATAAGTGCTCTCTCTCTCTCTCACACACACACACACACACACACACACACACACACACACACACACACACACACACACACACACACACACACACACACACACACAAATAACAGTAGCTAAATGTACCTCTTCCCAACAAGAAAAACTATCAAGATTGCGTGATCATTAGGGGTGTCACGATTTCGCTTTTTAATCGAAATCGATCGAAATTTATGCTAAATTTTGATTATCGAATCAAAAAAAAAGAATCGTCGATGCTGCCACGCCTCCATGTCACGCCAGCTTGGCTTGCCAAGCGGGAAATAAACATGCTTGTTGAAGTGCTTGTTAAACTGCAGACGCAGGAGACCCGTCGACAGAGCTTAAACCCTCTCCTCTTTCAATGAAGTCGCCAGTGTGGAAGCATTTTGGATTTCCAGTGAGTTATGTTGACAACGTTCGTGTTGTCGACAAAAAAAAAACACAGTTTTGCAAGCTCTGCTATTGCGTATTACTTACGGTTCGTCCGATAGACAACACCGGCATCGCGATCCTCCGCCCGCCCCCGTTGCAAATCTGCTCGCGAAAAGTACACACTCAAGCCCTGTTTACACTGTCTTTGTTTTTAAATGGCATTTTAGAACGACAACGATTTGACATCCACAGTGGCGTGTGGCATTTCTGAGCAGCCCTCCTTCCTCTCTACCTCTGACACACACAGACACAGACGCACACACAGCCATGCGCTCGAGACAGCAGGTCCAGGCAGTCAGAGGACTGCTTCAGTCTTTCACTCACTTGTACTTGGTAATTTTAGCAAACACCTCAGATACTGTTGGCTGGTTCCTGTTGGTTGTGCGTCTTTTTTACCGACGCCATTATAACGACACAGATCACTGCCTATTCACGAGTCCCGCAGAAAAAAGTGATTGACAGGTGGTAATTATGTGTGTATCTTGCCTTTATTCATTTACTGTATGATTTGTTTATGGGTAAAACAAAGACCATGCAGGTCAGGTAGTTTAAACGGTAGGCTATAAATAATTAATTGGTCATTAATTAATTAATTATTCATAATCGAAAATCGAATCGTGACTTTAGAATCGAAAATGTAATCGAATCGAGGATTTGGAGGATCGTGACACCCTTAGGGATCATATGGTCTCAAGTCAATGGGGCAAAACAACCCCTGACATAACGAAAGGGTAGACAATTTTTTTGAAAACTTTCAAAGCATTTTCCCAAAAAATGCATCAAAATAATAATTGTCACCAAAATCATTCCATTTGCTGAAACACAGAGAACTTTATGAAGACTTTTAGAAGTCTAGTCAATATTTGCTGTTTTGTCTGGTAGCGTAAAACTCTCCAACAGACGTGACAGAAAACCTTCAGAAACGTCATCTTGAAGCATCCAAACACGCAAACTTATTGCAGCATTATTAAAAACCCAGCATTGCACGTCTTACCTGTGTCTTGTCTGAACTGGTGCATGGACTGCAGGTCGATGAGGTATGGTGCGAGCTGCGGATCCACCTGTCCCAGTATGACGGTCCCCCGTGCGTCCCCCTTCAGGACGTTTTCGATGTGATGACAAACAGCGGCGCTGTACGGCCTCCAGCGGCCATGTTCATTCAGCCACTCCCAAACCACCACCCGCGCCATGCTCTGAGAAGAGTATCCGGCCGCCAGCGCTCCGGGTCGAGCCATTGACCCAGCTCACAGCTGGGTTATCGACCCAGCTCACACAAGGGCTATTTTAGCAAACAAAAACATAAACTATTGCTCAAGAAACATTTTGGTAAACTGAAATATAAATGTACAAATCACAAGATTTTAATAAATTAATTAATTAATAAAAGCAGTGACTAAAAACTATATGAAATACAATAATTAGCAAAAAAAATAAAAATAAAATAAAATGTAAAAAAAAAAATAATAAAAAAAAATTTAATCAATTATTAGATCATGAAAAGGTATCTGAAATTTAGCAAAAAAATAAAAAATAAAAATGTAAAAAAAAATACAAATCACAAAAAAATTTAATAAATTAATAGATCAGGAAAAACTAACTGAAATACAATAATAATTTGCAAAAAATTAATAAAAATGTCAAAAAAAATCACAAACAAATTAAACAAATTAATAGATCACGAAAAAGTATCTGAAATAAAATAATTATTTGCAAAAAAAACATAAAATGTAAAAAAAAATTAAAAACGCAAAAAAAGCAGTCAATAAAATCTATCTGAAATAAAATTTGCAAAATAAAAATGTAAACTAATGAATATCAAAAAATGTAAATAAAATGTAAAAAAAATCACTATAAAAAAATTTAATAGAAGTCACAAAAAAATAGGAAAAAATAAAATAGGATGTAATGTAAAAAAAACTTACAGCAATCACTAAAATGACCTGAAATAAAATAATATAAGTACCAATAAATAAAATAAAACGTAAAAATCACAAAAATTTAAAATAAATTCTTAAAAGTCAATGAAATGAAATAATAATTAGCAAAAAATTCAAACAAAAAAGAAAATTATTCACCGAAAATGATCTGAAATACAATAATAAATAGCAAAAATTAAAAATAAAATGTACAAATCCCAGAACATAAAAAGCAGTAACTAAAACTATCTGAAATACAATAATAATTAGCAAATAAATTACATAAATTGTAAAAAAAAAAAAAAAGGAAAAGCAGCCAGTAAAAAGTGAAGTGCAATAATAATTATCAAAAATAAAATAACTAAAATGTAAAGAAAATCACAAATAAATAAAAACTATCTAAAATAAAATAATAATTAGAAAAAAAATATTACATGTAAAAATCACAAAATTAAAAAATAAAAATAAAAACAGTCACTGAAAACAATCTGGAATAAAAAATAATTAGCAAAAAATAAATCAAATGTAAAAATCACTAAATGTAAAGCTAAAAAGTCAATGAAAACATAATAATATTTATCAAAAAGTTCAAATAAAATGTAAAAATCACAAAAGAAAAAAATGAAAATCAGTCGCTGAAAACTACCCAAAATACAATAACATTTAGCATAAAAATTAATAAAATGTAAAAAAATCACAAAAAAACTGGAGAAATCTGCGAATAAAATAACACAAGAAACAATAATAAATAGTTTTTAGCATTAATAGAATTGTCAGAACATTCGACCTTCGGCTTTTTAGAGGAATAACAGATGACGCTTACACAGACAAACACATTTCCTTCATTTGCAAAAAAAAAAAAAAAAAAAATATATATATATATATATATATATATATATATATATATATATATATATATATATATATATATATTAACTACAAGTTTGTCTGAATTCTTCATAATTTAGTAGTATTTGTGTGATTTTAGCTTTAGTGTTTTGTTCAAGCAATTATTTTACATGCAAAACACTCTTAAAAAAGAGATTACAAGAGAGTTTTTCCTGGAAAATAAAGATTTAAATGTAAAAAAAATAATAATATTTGTTACTTTTATTATGGTTTGCACAAGAGTTAATGTAAGCAAACACTTCCTTTTGCTCTGGTTGACACTACATGTGTTTTGCTTATTCTGTAAATAATAAAATAACTAAAAGAGGTTAAAAAAAACAATTAAAAATAAATAAAAACAAAATAAAACCTTAAACAAACAGCAAATTCCAAATAAAATCCAATTTAAAGATGCAAAGCTATAATAACCTTGTCTCACACCAGCGAACGTCTTCCCAATGTACACCTAGAGAATCCGTCCAATGCGAAGACACTGCAGAAATCGACGTCCTGCAGGAAAACGAATTAGACGCAGTTGTGTTCACATGAGGGATTCGCCGCTGTTATTGAGTTTGCACACATAAACGAGATTAGTCTGTAGTATTCCTGCTCTGGAAGTATTCATACTCCGCCACTTCCTCCTCCTCAGAAGAAGAATAATCCAGAATAGATGATCTGAGATGCGCTTATAATCAATGCAGAAAATCCTGAAGGCCAGTCTTCTGGTTTAGATCCAGCAGAAGGAGAACATGATGCTCCTGGACGGGACTCAGCACAGTTTCCGCACACACATTATGATGGTCTGGAGGATTACTGAGCATCTGATGAGAACAGAGAGACAAAACCAGAGAGAAAAATCAGGGCAACATATACCGTACGCCAACCTCATTTAACTGAAGGTCACACTGGAGAGACGTGGAGTTATAATTGAAAACGTATAATTGATTATTATTGTGGGCGGCACGGTGGCTCTGTGGTTAGCACTGTCGCCTCATAGCAAGAAGGTCACTGTTTCGAGTCCCAGTTGGGTCAGTTTGCATTTCTGTGGAGTTTGCATGTTCTCCCCGTGTTGCCCACTGCTTTATATTTCGTTCATATTTATTTTATATTTCTATATTGGATCATTTGTTTACATGTTTGACTACAAATAGATTTTACTGTATGTCTATAGTATCTTACATAGAATATAATTACAACTCACTCTTCAATAAAGGTGTATGGAAGAACCAAAATGGAAACTTTATGTATTTAGTTTGCAAAGAAAGTTAAAAGGTACTATGGATATTAAAGTTTCTTCACTGAATAATATAATAACACTAAGAATTAACATATTAAAGTACGAAAACACATACATGTATACAGGGCTTTACATTAACACCTGCCAACTGTGGGTAGATTTCGGCGGTGGCGGGTACGACAGACACTCCCATTAGCCACTTTGGCTGGTTGAACATAATTTTCCCAGATAATAATTCTTAAAGGCAGGGTTTGACAATAAGAATGGTCCAATATGCATGCACAGGTGATCTTAGAATTGAGAAGCAACACGACCGACAAAAATAATTGCGTTCGCAACTTTGCGCTAGCAAAGCATGTGAATACCGAATGAGAGGATCATCACTTACGCTAACAGCTGAAGTGTTGCGCGCGACTGTTTATAACGCATGCGCGCTCCCGTTTCCTTTTGGGAAGCAACTGTGTCTAGAAACACAACTGATGCGATTGTTTCTCTTACAAATAGACTGGATAAAAAGGGAGGAACATGCATCTACAGTCTTGCTTTCAAGAGTGCAGAGTTGACTTGATGTAAGCAGCGCCAGTTGCTTTCGCTTTAACCATTCTTGGAACAGATTATTTATGGGTCTATCATTAACCATGTGTGTGATCATCCTTTCATTATCACACAGTATGTTTATTGCCTGCTTTATTTTGCATTAATATGGTTTAATTATATTTTTTTACAATAACATTGCTTTAACTCCCCATATACAGTTGAAGTCAGACTTATTAACCCCCCTGAATTATTAGCGCCCCTGTTTATTTTTTCCCCAATTTCTGTTTAATATAGGGGAAGATTGTTTTAGCACATTTCTAAGCATAATAGTTTTAGAAACCTATGTCTAATAACTGATTTATTTTCTCTTTGCCATGATGACAGTAAATAATAAATTTTACTTGATATTCTTCAAGACACTTGTATACAGCTTAAAGTGACATTTAAAGGCTTTACTAGGTTAATTAGGGTAACTAGGCAGGTAAGTGTAATTAGGCAAGTTATTCTATAACGATGGTTTATCTGTAGACTATCGAAAAAAAAATGAGCTTAAAAGGGCTAATAATTTAAAATAGTTTTTAAAAAATTCAAAACTGCTTTTATTCTATTCGAAATAAAACAATTAAGACTATTTTATAGAAGAAAAAATATTATCAGACACACTGTGAAAATGTCCTTTCTCTGTCAAACATCATTTGGGAGATATTTAAAAAAGAAAAAAATCAAAAGGGGGCAAATAATTCTGACTTCAACTGTATGTGTAGTTAATTGGTGATCTGGGACCTTTAGCCAGGACAGATGACTGTGCACATGTTTTGTTAAGTAAAAAGTGTAGTATTCAGCTATATTTTGCTTGTTTTCACACATTTAAAATTTGTGGCTAAGAAATAATTAACTGTTTATGTGTGGTGTGGTCAGAGATAAACTGGGTAAATCCTTCATCTTGGGCTCTGAAAATTATGAAAACTAATTGTAATATATGAGACCCTGACCCATTTGCTCATGATTATTGAGCAAGCTCAGACACGACACACAAACAGAGAAATGAATGAGGAGGCATGTAGAGATAAGCAAACTCTAAATCAAGTAAATTGAGCGTGTCAAAGTCATATTTATGTGTATAAAATATATTTTCCCAACAATAAAATTGTGGCTAGTGAAAATGGCGAGTGGCTAGTAATGTTGGAAAACTACTAGCCACAGTGGCTGGTGATCAAAAAAGTTAATGTCAAGCCCTGTATGTATATATTAAAACAGGCAATGTTAATTATTATATGTAGTATATTATGTATTATACCATGCAACTAATCATTTTATCTATCTATCTATCTATCTATCTATCTATCTATCTATCTATCTATCTATCTATCTATCTATCTATCCATCCATCCATCCATCCATCCATTTATTTATTTATTTATTTATTTATTTATTTATTTATTTATTTATTTATTTATTTATTTATTTATTTATTTATTTATTTATCATATATCATACCATATATATTCATTCATTCACCTTCAACTAAGCCCCTGATTGTGGTCCCGCCAACTATTCTATGTTTTACGCAGTGGATGCCCTTTCAGCCACAACCCACAACTGGGAAACCCCCATACACTCACACACACACACTCATACACTATGGCCAATCTAGTTTATTCAATTCCCCTATAGCACGTTTGATTGGACTATTGGGGAAACCGGAGCACCTGGAGGAAACCCACGCCAACACGGGGAGAACATGCAAACTCCAACTGACCCAGCTGAGAAATGCCAATTGACCCAGCCGGGGCTTGAACAGGCGACCTTCTTGCTGAGTCGTGTAAATAATGTATAAGTATATATACACATTTTAGTCGATAGACATTTTTTTCATATGAAGACTATTTTAAATGTTTTATGAATGCAATTATTACGTTGCATGTTGCCTTTATCATCGGTAATATACTGTACAGTGAACTGCCTCTATAAATGCCACATGCAAAACCTGTGGGAAAATCATGTCAGACTGAAGCATATGTGAAATATGATAGACTGTAAACAGAGAGAGAGACCCATGAGCCCTTTAACAATGCAAGACCCATAATGTGAACATATGTGAACACGATCGACTGAAAACAGAGAGAGAGAGAGACCAGTGAGCTTTTTACCAATGTAAAATCCATAATACTATAAAGAACAATGTGAAATATGTATAAATTAGGGCTGTCAAAATTAGAGCATTAAAGCATGCTTGAAATATAATAATAATAAACATCATTTGAAATATTTAACGCGTTAAAAAAAGTCAAGTCAGGTCAAGTCAAAGTTTATTTATAAAGCACTTTTTAAAAACAACAAGTGCTTACCAAAGCGCTGTACACACATATACACCATCTAAAACAAAGGACAAATACAACAGACACATGACTCTCATGTGGTATTAAAAGCCAAAGAGTAAAAGTGGGTTTTAGGACTAGATTTTAAAACAGAAAGGGTTACGGCCTGCCTAACATGGGGAGGTGAATTATTCCAAAGTTTGGGGGTCACCACTGCAAAGGCGCGGCCCCCCCTGGATTTTAACCTTGCGCGTGGAACAGCCAAAAGTAGCTGATCAGTACATCTAAGTGCCCTTGATGGAGTGTACAATTGGATTAATGAGGACAGGTATGTTGGTGCTAGTCCATTTAGGCAATTAAACACCAAAACTAAAATCCTAAAATGGATAATAAACTGTACAGGAAGCCAATGAAGAGAAGCCAGTAGGGGTGTCATGTGCTCCTGTTTGCGTGTTCCCGTCAGCAAACGAGCAGCAGCATTCTGCACCCTCTGCAGACGAGTAATGGAGGTCTGGCTGATACCCACATAGAGGGCATTACAATAATCTAGCCGAGTCGAGATAAACATATGTATAACCCTTTTAAAGTCGCTAAAAGACAAAAAAGACTTTAGTTTGGATAATTGCCTAAACTGGAAAAAAACTAGCTTTAATTACCGAATGAATCTGTTTATCCAGTTTAAAGTCACTATCCATAATAACAGCCAGGTTTTTTACATTCGGTTTCACAAAAGGATTTAAAACACCAAGATCCAGATAATCCTGAGTTCCCCAAACCCCACCACTTCTGTCTTTTCTTCATTGCACGTTAAAAAATGAAGTGCCAACCAAGAGTTAATGTCTTTAAGACAGTCGAACCATGGTGTTATGGACCCAGCATCTTTCTGTTTTAAGGGCAAATAAAGCTGTGCATCATCTGCATACAGATGAAATTAAAGCTCATACTTTCTACAAATAGACCCTAACGAAAGCAGATATAAGGAGAACAGAACAGGTCCAAGAATGGAACCTTGGGGTACTCCACATGAGAGAGGTACTGACGAGTACAAACTCCCCTAGGCGAACAGAAATGCTTCTGTCAAATAAATATGACCGAAACCATTCCAAGGCAATACCCTTAATACCATAAATTAACGCAATTAATGCAGTTGCAGTTTTTTTATTTTCTGTTGGGGCCGACGTTTGTTCAACATGCAAAGAAATATATACTCACACACACACACACACACACATATATATACATATATATATATATATATATATATATATATATATATATATATATACACACACACACACACACACACACACACACACACATATATATACATATATATATATATATATATATATATATATATATATATATATATATATATATACACACACACACACACACACACACACACACACACACACATATATATATATATATATATATATATATATATATATATATATATATATATATATATATATATATATATATATATATATATATATATATATATATATATGATATATAAACATGATTAAATATTTATACTCTTATTTACAATACAGATAATAGCGTGGACTATTAGGTTAATGTTGTTGTAGTCCTAACTTGTATTGTATTACTGGATTATGCCTTACAACCATTTTTAAAAATTTTGGAAAATGCATTGTGGAACAGTTATAATTATATACAAGTTAATTTAAGTTAAAATAATTACTGTTTACACTAAATTAGGCATGCCGGTATAAGATTCTGACGGTATGATGACCTTTATTAAAAATATCAAGGTTTTCGGTATTGTTCTTACCGCTCTAAAATATATTCTTTTAAATGTCTGGGTAAAAACATAAACCTTTTTCCCTTTTAAACACAATATATTTATTTTTTTGAAAGATTTATAATATTTTGGAGCAGTAAACATGTCAGGCTAAATCATTCAAATGATTCATTGACTTCTGCTGTCTCTATTAGATTCAAAACCAGATTTATTTACCATTTAAAATGGCATCTTTGGATATTTTTTTCAACTGAAGGTACTGTTATCCTTAAAAAAAAATAATGTAAATAAAAAATCTTGCACATACCTTAAGAACAGTATTACAAAAATGTTTGGGTGGTTTATAAACCTTGACTTTTCCAAACTGTGGTATACCTTGAAAACAATTATCATCCCATGCCTACACTAAATAGCTAGGTTTTTTTTTTTTATCATTAACATCACATCAGTATAAAGTGATGCCATATGCAGAACCTGTGAGAAATCATGTTAGACTGAAGCATATGTGGACATGATAGAATGAAAACAGATAGAGAGACCTACGGGACCATTAACAATCCATAATAATATGATTAAATATATATTCATATTTACAAAAAAGATACCAAAGTGGACTATCAGATTATTATTGTTGTTGTAGTCCTAATTTGTATTGGTATTATTGGATTATGCCTTACAAACATTTTTAACTATTGGAGAATGAATTGAGGAGCAGTGATAATTCTGTACGTTATTATTGTTAATGTTTTTTTTTAAGTGCAAATGTATTAATTATTTACACTAACTGATTCGTTTATTATTATTATTAGTATTAACATCACATCAGTTTAAAGTGATGCCAAATGCAGAACCTGTGAGAAATCATGTGAGACTGAAGCATATGTGGACATGATAGACTGAAAACACACACACACACACACATACACACGTAGAGAGAGCGAGGGAGATCCATAAGCTATTTAAACAACGCAAGATCCATTATCAGTGATCAATAACAGCATATATCTGATGATTTATTTATAAACGCTTCACAAACGCGCACTTTTAAACGCAAACGCAACCAAAACGCGCATCTAAACGCGGGGTGAAAAAAGCGCGTGCGTTCGCGTGTGGCCTCAAAATCTGCTCTCCTGTAACCCAAATCCATCCAAAGATCAGTGCGAGACCGTCACAAACACCCAGGCGAGTGTAAAAGAGCTCGTAAATCTGCTCCAATTCATCTTCATTTACGAACAAAATGATCTCGTTGCTCTCCATATGGGCTCCAGGCGCGCGGATGATTTGATCGGGATCTCACCGGAGCATCACACCGAAATCAAACACACGGTTGTTTTGGATACAAACACACTGTTTTATGCAGGTCTGATCATGCTGTTCACTGTACAGTATCATTAGCTATGACTGGAATACATTGTAGTCTACGCGCGCGCACGGATTTCTAGGAATAAACGCGATGAAGACATTTATTCACACACACGTACTGCATACGACATCACATATCGGTTATAATCCGTGTTTTTGTGTTTCAGGTACTGTGTTTTACCTCAGAATGGAGGCTGAAATGAGGAAGAGGAATCAGTCACCTGTGATGCGAAGCGTCTCCGCCGAACCGTGACGATCAACCGGAGATGTAATCCCGTGGAAAGCGCAGGAAAAGCGTCAGACCGGCTTCACAAATCTATTTAGATTAATAAAGTGCTTTTTAGATTATGTAAATGAGCGGGGTAGACTCGGAATCGGTCGTCTGCTGCTGTGAGAGAGCTGTATTGGCTGTTGCTCATGTTGTGCGCATCCTCCGCCGCGCGACTGTTGCTGTGTGTGTGTGCGTGCGTGCGTGTGTGGGTGCGTGTTTTTGTCACATATCAGGACATAAACGTGTATACTGATATGGGTTTGACACAGATATTACAGGGAGATGCTGAATTATGAGGTCATTGGACTTACAAATCATACAGAATCATTATTTTAACTAAAACTGCAGCGTCCTTTAAGGGGTTTGTTTGGTGTAGGGTGATAGAAAACAGTTTGTACAGTATTAAAAAAAACAATGTAAACCTATGGAATGTCCCCTCAATTCACAAAAACAAACTTGTATGTGTGTGTGGGTGCGTGTTTTTGTGACATCAGGACATAAATGTGTATAATAATATGTGTTCGGCACAGATATTACAGGGAGATGCTGAATATTGAGGACATTGCACTTATAAATCATAAAGGGAATCATTATTATTATTATTATTATTATTATTATTATTGTTGTTATTATTTTAAGTAAAATTAGAGTTTCCTTTAAGGGGTTTGTTTTGTGTAGGGTGATAGAAAACAGTTTGTACAGTATTAAAAAAACTATGAAAACATAAATATAAACATAAATGTGTATAATGATATGAATTATGAGGACATTGCACTAATAAATCATGTAGAATCATTATTATTATTATTATTATTATTATTATTATTATTATTATTATTATTTTAAGTAAAAATAGAGTTTCGTGTAAGAGGGTTGTTTTGTGTGGGGTGATAGACAACACTGTTTGTATAGTATAAAAAAAACAATGGAAACCTATGCAATGTCCCCTCAGTTCACAAAAACAAACTTGTGTGTGTGTGTGTGTGTGTGTGGGGGGGGGGGGGGGTATGTGTTTTTGTGACAAATCAGGACATAAATGTGTATAATAATATGTGTTTGACAGATATTACAGGGAGATGCTGTATTATGAGGACCGTGCACTTATAAATTATATAGAATAACTATTATTATTATATTATATTATTATTATTATTACTATAGTATTATTACTATTATTATTTTTTTAAGTAAAAATGCAGGTTCCTGTTAGGGGTAGGTTTGGTGTAGTTTAAAAAACACCGTTTGTACAGTATATAAAAAAACAATAGAAACCTATGCAATTTACAAAAACAAATGTGTGTGTGAGTGTGGGTGCATGTCCACCTTTATGGTAATTTTTTAGTGAATCAACTGTATCTATTTATTTATTGACAACGCATTTGTTAATAATATGAAATAATATATTATAATATTTTTCTTAAATAAGTAAGTTTTCGGTGTTTTGAGGGATATTTAATTTTATATTATAGATTTTAAATTTATATTATCTATTATTTTAATTATTAGTATTCATATTTGAGATTCAGATCAAACTATTTCTCACTTTTAAAGGGCTGACCACACCATACACCTTGTCTTGACATCCTTCAGGGAAGATCATACTTTATTTAGGGGGTCAATCCCCCCCAAACCATGCCGATATCCTCATTTTAATAATATCTAATTAATAATACATAATGATTTTGTCTTCCAGAAATAATCCTGTGGGGTAATTTTGGTGTTGGGTGATAGAAAATACAGTTTGTTCTGTAAAAACAATGGAAACCTATGGAATGTCCCCTCAATTCACAAAAACTAACCTGTGTGTGTGTGTGTGTGTGTGTGCGTGTGTGTGTGTGTGTGTGTGTGTGTGTGTGCGATTCTGTAGCATCAGGACATAAACGTGTATAATGATATGGGTTTGAGACAAATATTACGGTGAGATGGTGCATTACGAGGACACTGTTGAGCTCCACATTTTTCAAAAACCTTATAAATCATTTAGAAATTTTTTTTGTAAACTGATGTATCCTGTAAGTTTGGTGTAGGGTGAGAGAAATTACATATAAAAAGAAAACAATGGAAACCTATGGAATGTCCCCTCAATTCACAAAAACAAACTTGTGTGTGTGTGTGTGTGTGTGTGTGTGTGTGTGTGTGTGTGTGTGTATTTGTTTTTACATCCCAGTGGGAACTTAAACCTGAATGCACACACACTCATAGGGACTTGTGTCCCCACTGCGATATACAGTAGGAACAAGTGTGTGTGCGTGTGTGTTTCTCTTTCTACCTCAGCATGGAAACAGTTCAGCATGAAAAAAATCAGATTTTCCATTTAGAAGAACTCGTGTGTGACTTCCAGCACTCAAGGTCTCACTGAGAGGAACATTATGATAATCATATTGCTTAAAATGTAGTTAATTGTATTGACAACTAATAATTTTACATTATTTAAAGAGATTTTTCACACAAAAATGACATTTCTGGACTTTGAGCAGTGAAAATTAAACCCAACCAACCAAATTGAACTCTGAAAACTGGACTGAGTGTTTCAGTTTACTAGAACTTCTATATGAAGCTGCTTTGACACAATCTACATTGTAAAAGCACCACAGAAATAAAGATGAATTGAATTATTTTAATCACTCTTGACTTTTTCCAAAACAGTTTGTATTTTTTGTTCTGTCAAAGACAAACGATTCATTGAAACCAGTAACCAGCAACATATAAAATACTATAGTTATTCATAGTGGATACTGTATGGTGTATTTGAAGCATATACAGTAAAGCACTTGTGTTAATCGGCTGTGTTGATTCTACATTTGGTAACACCACAGTTGACTGTAGTAAAAAGTAAAGCATAATACAGTATTTATTACAGCTTATGAGAGCACTATAGATATTGTATGCTGTATCTTTCATTAACAGAGTTGTAAATACTATACTATTTACAGTATAACATACACTTTACTATAGTATGGTTCAAAACACAACAGTATTTACATAAATTTACATAAATTACCACAGTATCTATGCTGTTTAAAATGATAGAAAAAATAACAAAGAAATTTTAGAACAAGTCAAGGGCAAGTCAATATTGTGTGTGTGTGTGTGTGTTGTGATTTGTCATTATTTGTATATATACACATTATATAGTACATGTGTGTACATGTGAGTGTGTGGACTGTATGTTAATGGGTATACTGTGTGTGTATTTATATAAGTGCATATATGGATGTACACTCACTGGCCAATTTATTAGGTACAACTTACTGGTGCCGGGTTGGACCCCCTTTTGCATTCAGAACTGCCTTAATCCTTCGTGACGTAGAATCATCAAGCTACTGGAAATATTACTCAGAGGTTTTGCTCCATATTGACATGATAGCATCACGCAGTTGCTGCAGATTTGTCGGCTGCACATCCATGATGCCAATCTCCACCACATCCCAAAGGTGCTCTATTGGATTGAGATCTGGTGACTGTGGAGGCCATTTGAGTACAGTGAACTTATTGTCATGTTCAAGAAACCAGTCTGAGATGATTCACGCTTTATGACATGGTGCGTTATCCTGCTGGAAGCAGCCATCAGAAGATGGAGACACTGTGCTCATAAAGGGATGGACATGGTCAGCAACAATACTCAGGTAGGCTGTGGGGTTGACAGGATGCTCAATTGGTACTAATGGGCCCAAAGTGTGCCAAGAAAATATCTCCCACACCATTACACCACCACCACCAGCCTGAACCGCTGATACAAGGCAGGATGGATCCATACTTTCATGTTGTTGAGGCAAATTCTGAGCCGAGCATCCGAATGTGTCAGCAAAAATGGAGACTCATCAGAGCAGCAACGTTTCTCCAATCTTCTATTGTCCAGTTTTGGTGAGTCTGTGTGAATTGTAGCCTCAGTTTCCTGTTCTTAGCTGACAGGAGCGGCACCCGGTGTGCTCTTCTGCTGCTGTAGCCCATCCGCCTCAAGGTTGGACGTGTTGTGTGTTCAGAGATGCTCTTCTGCAGAGCTCGGTTGTAACGAGTGCTTATTTGAGTTACTGTTGCCTTTCTATCAGCTGGAACCAGTCTGGCCATTCTCCTCTGACCTCTGGCATCAACAAGGCATTTGCGCCCACAGAACTGCCGCTCACTGGATATTTCCTCTTTGTCGGAGCATTCTCTGTAAACCCTAGACATGGTTGTGTGTGAAAATCCCAGTAGATCAGCAATTTCTGAAATACTCAGAGCAGCCCGTCTGGCAACACCAACCATGCCACAATCAAAGTGACTTAAATCCCCTTTCTTCCCCATTCTGATGCTCGCTTTGAACTGCAGCAGATCGTCTTGATCATGTCTACATGCCTAAAAGCATTGAGCTGCTGCCATGTGATTGGCTGAGTATAAATTTGCATCACTGAGAAGTTGGACAGGTATACCTAACAAAGTGGCCGGTGAGTGTATGTGTATATGCATTAGGGTTAGGGTTATTCTGATTTATTTTTAGGGTTATTCTCTATTATTTTGTGGTATTTATTTATACTTTTTGTATATTTTCTTTAAATGCTTATCTGTTTCTATATCCGAGAACTTGCCGTTGATGTTCACTCTAAGTAATTATGGGTTATTTAAACCCGTATTGGGCAATTTTGGACTAACCCAAACATTGGGTTAACTTTGACCCTCATTAATTTAATTAATCAAGCAGTCGGTTTAGTCCGTAATACATCCAAAATTGGGTTGAAATAACCCAGCATTTTCTTTTGTGTTGTTTTTAATATTTGTTTATGTTTGTGAAGCTCTTTGAGTTGCATGTTATTTAGGAAAATTGCTATACAAATAACATTTTTACATATTATTATTATTAGCTACTCCATCCAGATGCACAAACAAAATACAAATCTATATACATAATATTTATATAAATAAAATAAAAGAACAAATAATCATATCACGTCCTGAAACGTAACATTATTTTATAAAAAAGAAAATACTTACATTTTTGATATGAATGATCATTTGGTCTGAAAGCCGGTCTGGATCAGCGTACTGTATGGAAGCAGTTTGTTATTTTCCAGAGCATGAGAGAAACAGTGCTGCTTCTTGTGTAAGTCTGATCTGAAACACAGATAAATGAAGAGCGAAGCATTAAAGTGCTGCTACTGTACGGTACTGTACCTCCTCCTCCATACCAGACAAACCTGCAAGGTCAATGCAAACATGTACTGTAATGTGGCAGATCCCAGCGGGGTGATAAGATCCTTATGAAAGTCAATGGAGAAATTGCATCATGTCTGAAATGTGGCGCCCAAAAACATCTTTGAGGATGCTGAAAAAAATACAAGAAAAATGTTTGATCAAAGCAAGTCAGAAAAAAACAACTATTTACTACAAACACTTGTTGGACACATATAGATATCTGAAATATATGCAAATTACCTATATAGTTGGATATACAAGTTCATTTGGATTTCATAGATATACAAAATTATATGTGACGTACATACAGTGCTCAGCATAAATGAGTACACCCGTTTTTATCCATTTCTCAGTGAATATAGACATTATATTTTGGTGCATTTAAACAAAACAGTTGTATTTACATTTACATTCAGTCATTTAGCAGACGTTTTTATCCGAAGCGACTTACAAATGAGGACAAGAAAGCAATTTACACAACTATAAGAGCAACAATGAATAAGTGCTGTAGGCAAGTTTCAGGTGTGTAAAGTCTAAGAAGCAAAACAATAGTAATTATTATTATTATTATTTTTTGTAGTACAATTAGCGGTGGAGCCAGAGAGGGAATTGCAGATTAGGAAGAGAAGTGGAGACTAAATAGTTGAGTTTTTAGCCGTTTCTTGAAGACAGCGAGTGACTCTGCCGTTCTGATGCAGTTAGGGAGTTCATTCCACCAACTGGGCAGATTGAATGCGAGAGTTCGGGAAAGTGATTTCTTCCCTCTTTGGGATGGAACCACGAGGCGACGTTCATTCACAGAACGCAAGTTTCTGGAGAGCACATACATCTGCAGAAGTGAGAGCAGATAAGAAGGAGCAAAGCCAGAAATCACTTTGTAAGCAAACATCAGAGCTTTGAATTTGATGCCAGCAGCAACTGGCAGCCAGTGCAAACGGATGAGCAGCGGAGTGACATGTGCTCTTTTAGGTTCATTAAAGACCACTCGTGCTGCTGCATTCTGAAGCAGTTGAAGAGGTTTGATAGAGTTAGCTGGAAGCCCGGCTAGCAGAGAGTTGCAGAGAGTTGCAGTAATCCAGTCTGGAGAGAACAAGAGCTTGAACAAGGAGTTGAGCTGCATGTTCAGATAGGAAGGGTCGGATCTTTCTGATGTTGTAGAGTGTGAATCTGCAAGATCGAGCAGTTCTAGAAATGTGGTCAGAGAAGTTTAGTTGGTCATCAATCGTTACTCCAAGGCTTTTCACCATTTTGGAAACAGTATTAAACAGTTTGCCAAGTTTTGACAATTTCCTTGGGACTGTAAAACAAATACAGGAACCAAATCTAGTGTGTTGGTTATTTATGTGAAACATTAGCAAATTAGAAAGATAGGATGGTAGCAGGGCCGGCACGTCCATAGAGGCGACCTAGGCGGCCGCCTAGGGAGGCAGAATAGAGTGGGCGGCATTCGTGACACCTCCCTCACCACCATCGGTCCTCAATTTGCTTACTGGTCACTTTGGTTTTTACTTTCGGATTGAGGGCAGTGTGATCGTCCGTTGCCTAGAGCGGCAGTTCAGCTTGCTCCAGCCTTGGATGGTAGTTTACCTAAGATAGCCTTTCAAGAGTTCACACTTGTTTACATGTGTGAATGAGTGTGTATGGATGTTTCCCAATGATGGGTTGCATCCACTGGGTAAAACATATGCTGGATAAGTTGGCGGTTCATTCCGCTGTGGCGACCCCTGATTACTAAAGAAACTAATCCGAAAAGAAAATGAATGAATGAATGTATGAGTGTGAGTGAAAGTGTATGGGTGTTTGCAGCTGGAAGAGCATGCGCTGGGTAAAATGTGCAGGATAAGTTGGCGGTTCATTTCGCTGTGGTGATCCCTGATTTATAAAGGGACTAATCCGAAAAAAAATGATTGAATGACTGAATATTAGTTTGGGTGTGCTGCTTTTTTGGACTGTGATCTTCAGTTTTTTTTTGTTGAATCAGTTCCAGTTTTGACGTTGGTGCTGATTAATTTAATGCATATGCACAAATATAGTACTGTAGCACATCCTATAGAAAATTTTACTTTAATAGAGATGTGTGAGGGGTGAACTCATTTATGCACTGTATATGCAACATTTATTAACATATGCTCCTACTGCAGAGCATTTTAATTTTCTACTCAAAACACCTTAGTTTTCAATGTCTCGTGATGTTTTATGCCTGTTTTGCATTAATGTTAATCTTGATTCCTTTTTGTTTTGTTCGATTTTTTTTAAATATCCACAAATGTGGATTTTATTTTGGCTGCAATTTTGTATTTACTACTACTCATTTTATTTATTTATTATTCATTCATTTATTCATTTTCTTTTCAGCTTAGTCCCTTTATCAATCTTTGGTCACCACAGCGGAATAAACGACCAACTTATTCAGCATATTTCTACTGAAAAAACAGCTTAAACCAGCCTAAACTGGTTGGTTGGTTTTAGCTGGTCAACCAGGCTGGTTTTAGAGGGGTTTTGGCCACTTCCAGGCTGGTTTTCAGTAATTTACAGCCTGGTTTTAGCTGGTCAGGCTGGAAAATGACCAGTTAAAACCAGCTTGACCAGCCTGGCCAGGCTGGGAGCCCAGCCAAAACCAGCTATGTCCAGCTTAAACCAGGCTGGTCAAGCTGGTTTTAGCTGGTCATTTTCCAGCCTGACCAGCTAAGACCAGGCTGGAAACCAGCCTGAAAGTGGCCAAAACCCCTCTAAAACCAGCCTGGTCAACCAGCTAAAACCAGCCAATCAGCTTAGGCTCGTTTAAGCTTTTTTTTCAGCTGCAACCCATCACTGGGAAACATCCATACACACTCATTCACACACATACACTACTTCCGATTTTAGCTTACCCAATTCACCCATAACACATCTTTGGACTAGTGGGGGAAACCAGAAGACCTGGAGGACACCCACACCAACACGGGGAGAACATACAAGCTACCATACAGAAATGCCAACTGACCCAGCCGGGACTCGAACCAGCGACTTTCTTGCTGTGAGGCGATTATGCTGCACTGCGCCACCCTGACGCCCCTATTATTTTATTTATTTATTTATTTTTAGATTTTTTGTTGGCATCTTTGCTTTTATTTTGATATACTGACAGAAAGTGAAGTGGGACAAAGTTTCTTTTTTAACTTTCTGTATGAAATGTCAAACAGACACGCAACCTAAGCTCATTCTGAGAACGTAGTCCCGTGGACGTTTCTGGAGACCGCAAAATACGTCCCGGGAGGTACGTATTGCTGCATTTCATTTTTTTAAGCGAACGCTACGGGGCGGTGTGACGCCGTTCCCTTTTGTGCTAACCGGCTGACCGCTTACCTCCGTGTGGAGGGCTTTCCCGCCGCAATCAGTTTGTTCGGTCAGCTCATCGTGTGCGTCGGCGGACTTCAGATGCAGAGAGGAGGAGTTGACAAAGGTGTCCGGGTTCAAGTCCAGGGAAGAGCGATTCCAGAAATCAGGTAAGACAAAAACAGAATCCAAAAAATAAAGCGAACGAGTTCATAACAGGGTGAGAACGTGGTAAAATAAAAAACAGACGGGGCTTTTCTTTTTCTAGATGGCTTTTCTAAATTGTTGTTCGGGTTTAGGGAAGTCAGCGGGTGGGCGGGTCAATCAATAAAACTGGTTGGGTTCAGGGAAGGAGGAGGGTGGGTCAGCCGACTGGCCGGTTGCGCAGTCAATCATTCGGTCAGTCAGACAGCGGCCTCTGGTGGGTTGACGCGAGAACAGCGCGGGCGTGAACGGCACTCGCGAGAGATGTTCGAGATCTCGCGAGAGATGCTGCTCTCTCTTTGGCTGTAGGCAATCGCCGATGTTATTTTCAGTCAAAACACATGACATGATTTGAATCGCCGACAGATGCAGACATTTAGCATGCCAACTATCTCACAGGCATCGGTGACTCTCAGATGGCGTCCTTGACAGTTCATACTGTGATTGTCACTCACATGAACGAGCACCGATTTGCCTGTGGTTTCAGGCATTTGTCGGCGATTTCTCAAAACCTGTCAAGATTCAAAAAGTCAAAATCGGGGCTAAAATCATGCAGTCTGAACTCAGCATTATAGGGACAGTTCACCCAAAAATGACGAGTTCAGACTAAATGATTTTCAAACTAGTCGTGTCATGGATGTTTTCACACTGCATGACTATCTAGGCAAGCAATTCTTCGGTGCTTTGTTTACACTGCAAGATGTATCGGAGACAGGGTGGTTCACACTGCATGACTTTAAAATAGGAAGAATCGCCAACAACTTTGTCCAAACTACATCTCATAGCCAAACACACGCGAGAAGACATTGAAACAACGCAAGGTCATGTAATATATATCTTGATATTGACTACATAATGAGAAAGACGCCTCTAGTGGGCTAGAAAATGTACTTATTTTGCTCTCCTAGCTTTGAAGGGAGCAATTTCTCTTAAACTTTTTTTTTATTCTTTGACCCGGTTGTGTGTAATGCTCAGATGACACGTCAAACAGACACGGTGCTCCTGGCAAATCTTCAGTAGTTTCTTGGGTCCAAATAAACTAAAAATGAGCGCTTTTAACTTCTCCCCCAACCTCCCGCTGGCCTGCAGGTACAAACACACTAGTGAATGCTGCTCTCTCCTTGGCTGTAGGTGATCGCCGATGTTATTTTTAATCAAAACTCATTATGCATGGCCGACAGCTCCAGATATTCAGCACGCCAAATATCTCACAAGAATCGGCAACTCATTGGCGATTCTCTCAGATCGCGTCTTTGATAGTTCACATTGTGCGATTGTCACTCACGTGCATGAGCACCAATTTGCCTGTGATTTCAGGCATTTGTCTGCGATTTCTCAAAACCTGTCGCCGAGTCAAAATCGGGGCGAAAATCATAGCCTGAACTCACCCTTAAGTGTTTCCAAAGCTTCATGATTATATATTTCGAAGAAATGTGGAAACCTGTAACCACTGACTTCTACAGTAGACAATCCACCATGGAAGTCAATGGTTACAGGTTTTTAACATTTTTCAAAATATCTTTTTTTTGTGTTCAACAGAAGGACATAATCCAAACAGGTTTAGAATAAGTGAAGGGAGAGTAAATGATGACAGAATTTCTGAGTTTTGGGTAAACTTGCCTTTTAAGCCCTCGATCATGAAGAACATAAAAAGGCTGATCTAAATATGCAACAAATTCTGGGTTGTTTAAACAATATATTATCAGTACAGTATTTTATAAAATAGTCAATATTATAGACAAACCCAACAGCCGAAAGTTAAAAAATGCCAACACAAAACATTTGGAACAAGTTAAGTCAAAAACTGTGACTTTAGCCCTACTGAATCAGCGGGTAAGAAAAAAAAAGCAATGCACTGAGGAGATTTACTATTGCAGGAAGTGTAAATCGTGTCTCTAAGAAGGACATCATGAATTGTTTGAAGTTTCAGGCCATTTTTGCAGAGGTGTTGCTGCTTTCTGTGCATAAACTAAAGCTTGATGATCACTGGACTTTCCAGCAGGACTAAAATCCCAAATAATGCATCCAAACCCACGGGATTATCATGCTCAAGAGTGGCCTGTTCGGTCTCCACATTTAAATCCTGCTAAAAATAATTTGGTGGAATTTAAAGCAAGCAAAGGCAACATGAAAACCTTATGTTATCAGCGATCTTGACGTTTTTCCAAGAGAGGAAAGTTCAGAATTCGGTAGAGAGTTGATATACAGTACTTTAGAGCTGAAATCAGTTTGAAGCGCAGGTCATCTGATATTTTAAAGTGTCTTAATATTGTACTGGAGTCTCCTACAACAGGTTTAAAAGCATCTAAGAATATGTATATGGGCAATTATTCAACTACGGGCACTTTTAGCCTTGTGAAGTTGAGTAGTAAAACAAAACTTATTTAAATGTAGCGTAACACAGCCTCATAAGTTTAAACAATTTGTCTAGTTTTAAAGAGGACAACCTTAGATATGAAGTGAAATTGTTCATTTTTAACATTTTATTTCCGCTGTGAAATGAACAAATGTCAAATCCACCACATCTCTAAAATTTCACACTCACACTCTAAAATTTTATATTAATTTGGTTAAGAGCTTATTAGAAAATAAATTAATTGAATTTGTATATTAAATAAAGCAGGAACTCATACATTCTGATTCCTTTTTAATGTATGATACAAACTTTTTAAATATTTTTTTTTTAAATGTGTGTGGTGATGGAAATTACAGTGTTGGAAATTTCAACAGTTTATTGTGAAAATGTGAAAAACAGCTTCACCGATCAGCTTTGAATTGATACTAGCTAATTGATACTTTCATGCATCCAAAATACTTTTTATCCTTCATTTTGTTTGGTTTTTAATAACACCTTTGAAGGTACAGCATGTTTGGAAATGACATAGAATAAATATAATTTCTTATCAAGCTATAATTATCTTGATTTTTCTTCAAGTGTTGTTAATAAATATTTCAATTCCCTCCATCTTGAACATGTTCTCAGATTGCACTATTCATTTTCATAGAAACCTCTAAAATAATCTTTTACACAAACTTTTTAAAGCGACATTACAGTGTTGTGGTGGAAATGACACTGATACTGTGAGACAGCTATATTTTGTAATATTGATAGTAGTCTCAGATTAATAACTATAAAATATTTAAATTATTTCACTAGTGCTTAATTAAGATACTTTAATACATACCAAATAAATAACATATATATATATATATATATATATATATATATATATATATATATATATATATATATATATATATATATATATATATATATATATTTATTTATTTATTATTATTTTTTTAATGTAGTTTTTATTGATTTTTTAGCAACATATAACCAGTGGGAACAAAACAAATGAATAGAAAAATACATAAATATACATATGTATACATACATATATAGGCAAATACATCCATTCCACACATGTATATCCATATACATACATGTATAAAAATATTAAATTAACCTCATCAAAATAAATAAGTATAAATTAAAATATAATAAAAGATCATCAAACATTTTCACAACCTTTAGAATTATGTGAATGTTCATTTATAAATAATCATATTGTCGTTGAGGAGAAAGCCAGCCATTTACTTCATTTCTTTTCAAAGGTCTCTTATTGTAATCGAAGTGCATAGATAAATAATATTTTAATATGTTATTTTCATTGTTGAAGTTTAAAACTCTGGGTGTGCGACAAGGCGAAAACAGTGATTTTGACACCTAAAAGTAGGTTGAATAATATGAAAAAAAATATCATAGAAAGCCAATATATTTTTTAAAAAGTAAGTTTTATTATTAGTTTGACAAAGAAAAAGGAATTTGATCAAACTTATATATATATATATATATATATATATATATATATATATATATATATATATATATATATATATATATATATATATATATTTGGATATATGATCAAACGACATAAGTGTCCGTAGTTTTACCCATATATCAAAATATGCATTCAATCAATACTGTCATCACTTTTTTTTGCAATGTTTTAGATATGGTTCATTTTAATCAAAATGAAGGTTTGTTGAGGATACAGTCACAGCGTCCTCTAGTGTCTGAATAAGTGTATTGTACTTCTGAAATTCACGTTTGCTGTATTTACTCACCCGAGCATCATCACTGATGGTCTAGAACTGACCACGGAAGCAGAACAGCATCCACATACAGGCTGAGGATGAAAGAGACTGAAACACTCATAAACCGGTCACTGTGAGAACAGTAATAAGGTCATTTAAGAAGTGCTGACCACATGTATTTGAACTCATTCAATCGTTTTCTTTATTAATCTGGAGTCGCCACAGCGGAATGAACCGCCAACTTATCCAGCATATGTTTTACGCAGCGGATACCCTTCCAGCTGCAACCCATCTCTGGGAAACATTCATACACACTCATACACCACGGACAATTGTAGCCAACCCAATTCACCTGCACCTGGAAAAAACCCACATGAACGCAGGGAGAACATGCAAACTGCACTCAGAAAAGCCAACTGACCCAGGTTCGAACCAGCGACCTTCTTTCTGTGAGGTGACAGCACTACCTACTGCATCAATCCGTCGCCTGTATTTGAAGAGTAGATAAAATATGATATTTAGTGTGTTTTAATATTTCTATTAAACACCATCCTCTGACGGATATCAATAGATCTTTATTCCATGCAATCAGTATCAGTTTAGCTTTATTTAATCCAAACATAACATAAACATAATATATTAAGAAATTGTATCTCTTCATTCGGAGGCTTCTTAATTTCTTATTTTATAATTGTAACCACTTTGTCATCCCCGTTACAAACACAAGCATTATTAAATTATATGTGACCCTAAACCACAAACTCCATTTTAAGAAATTGGGATATACACTCACCGGCCACTTTATTAGGTACACCTGTGTGTGTGCAAATTTCTAATCAGTCAATCACATGGCAGCAGCCAATCAATGCATTTAGGCATTTAGGCATGTAGACATGGTCACGACGATCTGCTGCAGTTCAAACCGACCATCAGAATGGGGAAGAAAGGGGATTTAAGTGACTTTGAGCGTGGCATGGTTGTTGGTGCCAGACGGGCTGCTCTGAGTATTTTAGAAACTGCTGATCTACTGGGATTTTCATGCACAGTCATCTCTAGGCTTTACAGAGAATGGTCTGAAAAAGAGGAAATATCCAGTGAGCGGCAGTTCTGTGGGCGCAAATGCCTTGTTGATGCCAGAGGTCAGAGGAGAATGGCCAGAC
Organism: Danio rerio; assembly: GCF_052040795.2. NCBI lineage: Eukaryota > Metazoa > Chordata > Actinopteri > Cypriniformes > Danionidae > Danio > Danio rerio. Next base: position 2,971,399 of record NC_141028.1, read on the forward strand.
TGGTTCCAGCTGATAGAAAGGCAACAGTAACTCAAATAAGGACTCGTTACAACCGAGGTCTGCAGAAGAGCATCTCTGAACACACAACACGTCCAACCTTGAGGCGGATGGGCTACAGCAGCAGAAGACCACACCGGGTGCCGATCCTGTCAGCTAAGAACAGCTAAGTTGCCGACAAATCTGCAGCAACTGCGTGATGCTATCATGTTAATATGGAGCAAAATCTCTGAGGAATATAAAAGTACCTTGTTGAATCTATGCTATAAAGGTGGTTAAGGCAGTTCTAAAGGCACAAAGGGGTCCAACCCGGTACTAGTAAGGTGTACCTAATAAAGTGGCCAGTGAGTGTATATTAATTTTAAAAATGTATTTACTTTTTCATTTACCATTAACAAACATAACTTTAGCTTTACATGTTTTAGCTTGAGTTTCCACTTGTGTTCTCGAGTGCATTAATCATACATTTAATTCTCTAAATTGATTTAAACAGAACTGTTATTACACTGTAAATGTACGATTACATTAATCATACACATACGGTATGGGTCCAACCTGAAACTAATACCTAATAAAGTGGCCAGTGAGTATATGCATAATTTTAAATCTGATTAAATTAGCTTTTCATTAATGTGTGGTGTGTTAGGATACAATATAATAATCTGAGGGTTAAAAAAAAACTAAATATTAAGTAAAAATCCCTATTAAGTGCTCAAAATTATTCTCTCAATCATGCACTAATCAAAAATTATGTTGTGGTATGATTGCAATAGGAAACGCAGAACTTGTATTTGTGTAACATCACTTTTGACCAGTAGTACATGTATTTTTGATATTTTTTTATTGTGTTATTTAAGACTTGTCTAAGCACTTCATGCAACTGTTCTATGACTACAGTATTGATATTACATGAGCCATCCTTTATAAATCATCACACATTTAGGAGAGAAACTTGCGTTTTAACTGTTGAAATCCTAAATAAAATGTAATTTTTGCCTTCAAACAAGCTGCTGACAAAACAAACAACGACGGAGATGATAAATATAATGTTGATTGCTTAAAATAGAATTAAATTTGAACTTGATAGGCTAATATTGGTAATTGGGTATTATAATGAAAGAATACATTGATAGTGTGTTAAAATCACGTACTTTCATGTTATTATAGCATTTCTACCTCAGATTATTTGTTAGCTCGGAATTAAAACAACATTACAGCTACTGTTAAAGGTGATATAGAAATCAAGTGAAATAAAACGCAATTAATACATCGTAAATATAGCAATAGCGATCAGTTTGTTTACAACCCAACACTTACTGTTCTTTTCCCGCCAAACTGGTGTCACTTCCTTATTTTGGCTAAAGGGAGATAACAAAACTAGCATTATTGAGATTAATTGTGTGGAAGCTGCGTGAATGACCAATTTCCTAATGTTAAGACATGACGAGAAAACTGAACCCGAATCCCCTCAGCAGCAGGTAAATAAACAAACGTCATGATTTTAGATGCCTGAGGAGGCCAGTTCGCCGCTTTAACACTGCGCCATGAAAAATAAAAACAAAAAGTGCCAATCCATCACCAGAGTGAGTAAAATATAACTTTAGTATTATTATTATTTTGTTCAAAGGTTGTTTGAAATGTTTTGACAGCTTGATTTCACTGGTTTGTGTATCCTGCACTTGCTGCTATTGCACTGCTGGTTACACCTAAACTGCATTTCGTTGCCTTGTACTATAACGTTATACGTAATGACAATAAAGTTTAATCTAATCTAATCTAACTTCAGATAATGGTCGTAAAATTAGCTGATAGATTTATAACTTAATAAATTAAGATGTGATATCTTACAGCGTGTCTGATGTATTTCAAATATCCATGTGTAAATATTTACTTCAAGTTTATTATTATTTTTAGTTTTATATTTATGTATATTAATGTTGACCAAAGTGCTGCATAAAACAGTTAATTAAAAGATTAGATTTTCACTCTACACCAGTAGTCAGAATACATCCGTCATTGATAGATAATATGGTGGAGTTTTACATAAAGGCAAGTTAAACTGATAACTCGTAATGCAATTGTATTAGCTGCATTCGAATTTTAAGATTAATCAAATTAACTTTACAGCATTGGATGAACTTGACATCAATCGAAATCTTGTAGACAGTACTTAAAAAAAGAGACATACTATAACTTAAGCTATAGGATAAAGTAACAAATACATATATGTGTAACGGAGTTCAGCTAGTAAGTGCTGTGCAGGTAAACCTCACTCCTCTGACCTCTAAAGGTGCTCTAGCGACAGATGCAATAGGCCATGGTCTTTAGCCTCCTTGTTAGAGCAACTGACTCCCATGCGGAAGGTCACCAGTTCGATCCCAGCTCGGAGCGGGTTGGGCGGTGTAGGGCTGGTGGGGTTACATTGGTGCAGTGACCTGGATGGGAGTGAGGTTTAGGGGGGTGAGTGTAACTCAGGCCAGGTAGTAAGTGCTATGCTGGTAAACCTCATTCCTCTGACCTCTAAAGGTGCTCTAGCAACAGACGCTAGAGGCCTTGGTTTTTAGCCTCCATGTTAGAGCAACCGACTCCCATGCTAAAGGTCGCCGGCTCGATCCCAGCTCGGGGCGGGTTGGGTGGTGTAGGGCTGGTGGGGTTACATATGCACTCTAAAAATATTTAATTATTTTAACCCAGCATTGGCTCAAATGTAGACAAACCCAGTATTTTACTACTACTTTGGGCCACATTTGAGCCAATGCTGGGTTAAAACAGCCCAGTTTGGTGCCTTTTTCAGGTAAATAAATAATTTTTCCAGTGAAATAATTTTACAATGACATGTCTGCAATTAAAAGCATCACATTTTAAAAATTTGCACGATACTGGGAAGCATTTGGTATCTTTGTCATTTTGTGCAATAGAAAAAACAAGGGAACTGCTTTTAGTACTTTTTTTACTTGTTTCTAGTCGAGGTTTCTAACAATTCTTAAATCAAGAAGCATTTCAAAATACAGTTTTATTTTCTGAAATATTGAGTCAAAATTAAGTGAGTTTTTTTCTTTACGCAAGAAAAATAAGCTAATAGGATTAGCAGAATAATGTTGTCTCTTTGAAATGAAATAATTTTTCTAACCGCATTGGGAGATTATTAAGCATGTTTTAAGGAAAAACTCACTTATATTTGATTCATTATTTCTGAAAACAGGACAATAGTTTTTACTTGTTGATCAAGAAAGCTTCTTGATTTAGGAATTGTTAGATATATGGACTAGAAACAAGATAAAAACTCTAAGAAATACTCATTAACTTTGGGAAAAAAAAAACACCTGCTCTCCAAAGGGTGTTCATAAATGACACACAGGTGGAGGTGGAATATAGGTACCTAGGAACAATTATTGACAACAGGTTGAAATTTGATCAAAACACATACAATTAGTATAAGGCTCATCAAAAAGTGTTTATTGCGGAAACTCAACTGTTTTAATGTAGAGAAAGTTATTCTTAAGACCTTTTACAATTCATTTATTGAAAGCATTTTGTCCTTTTCCTTTATTTGCTGGTTTGCTTCACTGTCTATAAAAAACAAGAATCGTCTTCAAGGCATCGTTAATTTGTGCTCAAAGATTTTAGGAGTTCCCCTGGGAAGTGTGGCATACTATTACGAACAGCAGGTGTTGAGGATGGCACACACCCCTCTTAAGCAGATATGTTGAGTGGATGCCCCTTAATTGGGCGATGTTTAAGGACAATAAGATGTTCTACAAATCGTTATAAATTTACTTTTATGCCTAAAGCAACTTGGTTATGCAATAAATGTAGTTAATCGATGGATTATTTAAGATTAGTTATTATTATTTATTATTATAGAATTTGTGTGTGTGTGTGTGTGTGTGTGTGTGTGTGTGTGTGTGTGTGTGTGTGTACTTGATGTTAAGTGTTGGTGTTTATTGTGTTAAGTGCGTTATTCTTGTTATATGTGAAGCATCACCATGTCAGAACAAATTCCCCCAGGGGGATTCATAAAGATTTAAACTAAACTAAACCAACCTAAGTACACTGTTAACAATTTTCTGCAGATTCTATACTAACTTACTGGCATCAGATCGCCAGTCACTGACTATAAATCAGTAACAGCAAAAATACTGTATTTACATTTACAGCACATTGATCTTGCTCTATATGTATTTACAGTATTGCATATTTTTACTGTAAAATATACAGTAATTTTTACAATGCAACTTTAAATTAAAGTATCATACTGCATAACATCATATTACAGTTGAGTTCGCCAGTAACTTACTGTAAAACAATTACAGCTTTTTACATTTATAGCACCATTTATCACGCTGTGTACTACTACTGAAAAAAAAATGTTTCAAAGATTCCTTGAATTTACTGAAATTTTTTAAGTGGTTGTAAACAATTTATTTGGGTTGAATTTAAACAAAATAAGTTGAACATTACAAAATTTATTTATGTGTTTAAATTCAACCCAAATATATTGTTTGCAACAATTATTTACAGCATTGTATATCTTTACTGTAAACATGCAGTATTTTTAAAACTGAAACTTAAATTATATTAATAATTGGTAATAATAATAATTGACCTACAGTAAAATAAGGGCTGGATGATATGGCAAAAATTTATATCACGAAATATTTCTTAATTTCGGTCGATACGATATAATTCTGATATTGATATGGACAATATTAAAAAGCCAAGGAAAAACAGCCAAGACTACACACAATGTCTGTACCCACAAATATCTAACATCTAGGCTTTTATAAATGTTTTTATAACTTTAAATAAAACAGGACAAAAAAATGAATGTTCACTTTTTATTTGTATTTAGCCTTTACAAACAAGAAATATCAAATAAAATAATCAATTTTATATCAAAATATAAAAAAAAATCAAAAAAATAAAAATAAATAAATCAAATAAATAAAAAAATAAAATAAAATAAGACTCAGCTTATATATATATATATATATATATATATATATATATATATATATATATATATATATATATATATATATATATATATATATATATATATATATATATATGTATAATATATATAAAGCTATAATTCCTAAATGAATGTCTAATAATTATAGAATATTAATGATGAGGAAAATGACAATAATAGTTACAAGGTGCTGCTTTGAATGTGCTTGAATCCAAGTTATGTGCTATAAAAGGTCTGTTACTTTATGAAAAATAAATGTATGGTTTGCATCAAACAAAAATGAAGCATTTCAGTAAGAAAAGTTTATTTTTGCACTATTGTTTTTAATGCATGTCAGTTTAATAAATAGTATTTCTGCTACAAAACAAACGAAAGATTTGAATAAATCATTCAATTCAACACTGAAAGCTGCAAAACAGCCATCAGTAACTAAATAGAAAAATAATATACATCTCAAGAAGGAACGGATAAAAGAAAGTAGTCTCACTTCTATCACTCTTTAAAAGTATGCTGGGATTGTGTCATTTTAAATGCTCAGTCTCATTATGAGCTGATTTTCATTTTTCTGTGTTTGTGGAATAAAGCAGGCGAGTCAGCCGGCCCAATATACAAGCATGTAGAGCTGGATTTTCACGACCACCACCGGCGCAACACTGCTCTTTGCCATGAGCCGCAGTTTCATATTAAACTTAGTAAAGGCGAGCTTCATTGGCGATGATGTGTACAGTGTTAGATTTTACATTTAGTGGACATTTGGCCGTACACGCAGTGAATGCAACGCATGGAGATTCGGGCACCTTCTCTGAAAACACTCGATTGATCTCAGCTGGCGGATCTACATCCACCATGTCATGATCGCTGTCATCTGCACCTTTTTTGTAAGTTTAAGTGGGGTTTCCAGACCTGTGCGCTTTACACTCTTCAGCCGTTTGCATTTCCCGCGGTCACAAAAGCTCCGTCATCTGATAGTGGAAAGCCTTGAGTGATTGACAGCTAATATGAATCAATATAGCGGCAGGGAAGAGCGATTCAGCACGTTTTAAGGCAAAATCAAAACAGGTCACGCTACAACCATTAATGCAGTCCAACACAATCTCACGACAATTCGTAAGTTTTTCATTAAGTAGCTAATTCGTATGATCTAATTCGTACTATTTAGTACGATTTGCTCATCCCCCAATGACAGTTTGGGGTTTAGGGGTGGAGTTAGGTGCCACGCCTCATTTTTAAAATCGTACGATTTTGTACGACTGAACTCGTACGAATTAGCCACTAAACTGGCAAAACGTAAAATACCCTGCTGAAAAATCCAGCTTAAACCAGCCTAGGCTGGTTGGCTGGTTTTAGCTGGTTGACAAGGCTGGTTTTAGAGGGGTTTTGGCCATTTCCAGGCTGGTTTCCAGCCATTTCCAGCCTGGTCTTAGCTGGTCAGGCTGGAAAATGACCAGCTAAATCCAGCTAAAACCAGCTTGACCAGCCTGGTTTAAGCTGGACATAGCTGGTTTTAGCTGGGCTCCCAGCCTGGCTAAGCTGGTTTTGGCTGGTCATCTCCCAGCCTGACCAGCTAATACCAGGCTGGAAATGGCTGGAAACCAGCCTGGAAATGGCCAAAACCCCTCTAAAACCAGCATGGTCGACCAGCTAAAACCAGCTAACCAGCCTAGGCTGGTTTAAGCTGTTTTTTTCAACAGGACTTACGTTTTCTCGTGAGATCAGGCTGTGCAGTCGCACAAATGCTCCCAAATATATTATGAGGTCACATAGATTTATTTTCGGGCGCATATTTTTATTGAAATACCAGAAATGGGTTTAAAACGCATATTACCAGAGAGAAAACCAACCATGATATATATTGATATTGAATTATTGTCCAGCCCTAAGTAAAATAAATCAATTCACAGTTAAATTCTGTGTAAATTACAAAAATGGTTAACATCGTAAGCAGAGCACATTTTTTTGCAGTGTAGATAAATCAGCAACAGCACATTTGATGCAGCGAGATATATATCATAACCATAAAGGCCTATTCATCCTTAAAAAGACCATTTTTGTCCTTTATAAAAACAAAAACAGAGATACAGAGAATATCATAAAACTGACTGCGACACAAAAGATTCATAAAGATTTCAAAGCATCGTAAAGCTGTGTTAGGAGAGCAGCAATCACTACTTGACACGAGTTAAAAAAGAAAAATCTGATTAAGACTATAATTATGAGTAAACGTCTCCTGACACCAAGAGCATCAAATATAAAATCAGATTAGCTAAAAATAAAGCACACAGAAATAACTAAAAATACAACAGACGTCACACACACACACACAGTCAAAGTGAGTGAGTTCAGAGAAATAAATGTGAGCTTTTTGATCAGATGCTTTGCTTTTATGAATGTGTGGATGGAGACACACGCTTTTAATCCCATAGGAACTGATGAAACGGCTATTTTTACCCGGTGACTGTCAGGACTAACAAACCTACAATAAAGCAGAGCGACAGAAGGACACAGGTAGAAGAAAAACACAATGTGCATTTATTTTCAGAGCATTCTAGTTCTTCAGTACATATGTAAATGACATTTAAAAATACCCCAAAAATGAGACAGAAAAGCAAATTCAGCTTGGTCTGCAATCCCGAATAATACAGAGACTGGGATATTTTAATGACTGGGATATTATGATTTTGATTATTAGTTTTAGATTTTTGTTTTGTTTTTAGACTTTTTAAATGTACATTTTTGCATGCATTTACACAAATAGCTGAGCAATTGAATTGCTTCTAACATTTATCAGAACCAGCATCGGTGTAGTTAGTCGCAAAACAACCATTCATTCATTTTCTTGTCGGCTTAGTCCCTTAATTAATCCGGGGTTGCCACAGCGGAATGAACCGCCAACCAATGAACTGCCAAACCAGCGTTTACGCAGCGGATGCCCTTCCAGCCATAACCCATCTCTGGGAAATATCCACACACACACACACACTCATACACTATGGACAATTTAGCCTACCCAATTCACCTGTAACGCATGTCTTTGGACTGTGGAGGAAACCCACGCAAAGGCAGGGAGAACATGCAAACTCCACACAGAAACACCAACTGGGCCGAGGTTCGAACCAGCGACCCAGCGACCTTCTTGCTGTGAGGCGACAGCACTACCTACTGCGCCACTGCCTCGCCCCTCAAAGCAACCAGTTTCTGTAATTATAATAAAGGCAGATGTTAGCCTATATTTAAGCCACATTTAAGCTACAGTCACAAATTTAGAAGTGACTCAGACTTTAAATTTGACAATCAGATTAGAGCGGTAGTTAAATCTAGCCTTTTTCAATTATGACAACTAGCAAAAATAGAGCAATACCAACAGTTTGAGACAGTTTTCCATGCTTTTGTGACCACTCAGTTAGATTACTGTAATGCACAGTATGTGGGGAACAGCATGGTCAGCTATTGCCCATTTGCAAATGGTGCAAAATGCTGCAGCACGCCTGTTAACTGGTACTCACAAATATGACCACATTTCCCCTATGTTAGCTTCGCTTCATTGGTTGCCAGTGAATTTTAGAATACAGTTTAAGATTCTGGGCGACACAGGCTCAGTGGTTAGCACTGCTGCATGTGTGACTGTGGAGAAAACCTGAACACCTGGAGGAAACCCACGCAAACACGGGGAAAACATGCAAACTCCACACAGAAATGCCAACTGGTTCAGCCGAGGCTTGAACCAGCGACCTTCTTGCTGTGAGGTGATCCTGCTACCCACTGCGCCACCGTGTCACCCCACAACTATACTTATTAACTAATATGGTTTAAACACTATATTTACTCTGAATGAGCATAGTCCTTTTTCATGTGTTATTGCTTTCTTTCTTCTAGACATGCAGCTTTTTGCTTGTAAAGAGATTAGTTCAAGCAGGACTGAAGGTGTCTGTGTTCGTATTGTCTTGTTTCTTCATGCTGTTTTCACTGGAGAGCTCTTTTATTACACCGTAATAGACAGTCACAGTGTGTGTTCCCGCTCGGCCCTGATCTGTCCTGTGTTTGCAGTCGCAGAGCCTCTTGAACGCAGCACGAAACTTCTGCGACATGGCGTTGTAGATGATGGGGTTGACAGCGCTGTTGGTGTAGATGCACATGCGGGAGAACAGCAGGAACCAGGTGTCCAGATATGGCGGATCCAGCAGAGAATTCACCACCACTAGAGTCCGATACGGCAACCAGAGCAGAGCGAAGACAACAACCACCACTGCCAGCATCTGTGTCACCTGATACACACACACACACACACACACACACACACACACACACAAAACATTCACACATATCAATATGTACACACACAAACATATAGAAACATAAGAAAAATCACACACACACACACACACACACACACACACAAAACAAACGCAAAATGGCAAACGTTAAATGCTGCATTTGTTTTATAGGATTTTCATAAGCAGAGACGTTGCATTTATTATTATGCATTTATACTTTATATACTAATAGGAACTATCCTCTCATTCTTCTGTATAGTTAAGAAACTCTGGTGCCATACCATGACTGCTGCAGCAGGTGCAAAATTGCACAGTACCTGAAAATAGTCCCCGTCTCAATAGTATCTATGCAGCCTTTATGATGCAAGCTGAGATTGCATCGCCCAGAGATGCAGTGTTAGACACAATACACTCAATGGAGCTAGTGACATCACTGTGAGGGTTAGGGGTGGGATTAGGTGAGCGCATTAAAAAGCATTGGATGTGTAACAGGTGTTATATTATTTTTATTAATTTCACTCAAAATTCTCCTTGTTATTCATCAATTATTTTTATTTAATTGTGTATTTTCAAAGTTGTTCTTTATATATCTTATATTTCAGAGTTAATGAAATCATAGTTGTGTTTGTTTTCAATGTATTGGTGTATTTTGGAAAATTGCGCGTGGCCCCTTTAAGTGTCATTTTCCGGTTCCGCCTGCTCTCACTCAGTTCGCGGCAAACGCGATTGAGGAGAGGTTGGTGAGCTCCTAAGGAAGGCACATACTCAGCTGTGCCCTTTATTTGCTTTATTCAAACAGAATAAAAGCCTGTTAATTCCCATATGACTGGTTCCTTTCGCCTAAGCACAACACAACGCAGAGTAAAGCGAGGACCGGTCACAGATGCAGCTCAGCTTGCATCTGCACCGAGTCAGCAGCCACATCTAGGATCAATGTGAAGTTAGCATATTTGCAGAGTTGCAGCTGACAAATTGATTAATGCCTGAAATTACCTGTGTAGCAATGGTTGTGAATTGAGCTGTCCCTAATCTAATCGAAGGTGTCATGTCGGTTATATCAATAAAAGTTTGATGAACCAGTTTTCAGGCACTGCATAATAGCATTGCTCCTGCTGCAGCCAGTGTGTTGGCCCCAAAATTCCTTGATTATTACTCCAGAATGAGAGTATAGCTCCTAGCCATATCAGCCTAGAAAATAACAACTTTTCATTTTCCGTCAGTCTTAGTACACAATTCCAACAGAATCATGTCTCGCAGACTCTGTGCGAGACATGATTCTGTTGGAATTGTGTGCTAAGACTGAATAACACTGTGTGAAGTGTGAGGGAAAGTTAGTGTTATTTACCCTACGCAAAGATGAGGCTGTGAAGAGTCAGTGGTTGAAGTTTATTTTTGCAAAAATACCTCAGCATTATAGCCCTAGCCTTGTGCTGTGTTCCCGTCATTTTTCTGACGAGTGCTTCAGCAATCTACACGCTTACAATGGGATCAGAACAGACTATTGATGAATGGGATTTTGTGATGCTGCGTTCACACAGACGTGGAACGCGCGTCAAGCTCGAGTGATTTACATGTTAAGTCAACGCAAACGCGCGAATAGACATCCTGCGGCACAATACGCGCAAATGGCGCAGCGCGAATGGCGCGATGCGAATTGAGCGTTTTGCGCGTTTGACGCGCGAATCACTCGAGCTCGAAAATCTGAACTTCAGCAGACATTCGCGCCGCATTAACCAATCAAGAACTTGCTCTTGTGGGGACGTGATTTTGACGTATCGCCTGTTGTCGGTGTCCCAGGGGAAATCCTCCAGCTGACACCGACAAGAAGATCATCAAACTGGGCTTGGCTCAGCCAGAAGCACCTCTGAAAGCCTTCGTCAGCCAGGTTCAGTTTCTGGAGGAGTTGATGAGCTCACAGAGCTGGATGCATCTTTGAAAGCATGTAGTGGCCCTAAACGTATCGACGCTGTTTATCATCCTTCATAAAGCACATAAACACTGTTATTTTCTTCATAAAATCCATGTTAGCCATTTAGCTATGAAGCTAGAGTCACGGGGCAGACAGAAGCCCTGCCCATCACGCGAATCCGCGTCTGTTCTGAAGTGAATTTGACACGCGAATGAAGCGGATTTGATGCGCGAATGAAGTGAGTAAACTCAAATGTTCGCGCGGCTATTTACGGGCGAATAGCTTGATTTATCCGCGCATTCCGCGTCTGGTGTGAACACAGCATTAGAGCTTGACAGGAACTTTACTCAGTTCATGGATCAGTTTCTTCCTCCATTTCATAAGTGTAAGTAAGTGCGATTAAAATAGCTGCGTCCTTGTTTTCTCTAGCTTGCAAATTATGTATTTAATTATGTTTTGTTACTTGTAACCGCTTGTACTGTATCTGGTTACTCTATATTCTCATATCGCTTCTAAAACCACGTTAAAAACGGGACACATGCAGCTTTGTTTACGGATTTAAACGCGTTTGTGAGCTCACAATCTACTGCTGTTTGACGTTGCTATGGCCACCGTCAGCTGTTCCTACACATGTGCGGTGGTCAAGTTTTAAAATAGTTCAGCTTTTGCTTCTATGAGGAGTAATACTGAATGTGTGTCGTGGTTAAGAATAGGGCGATATGCTGGAGTTAAACTGCATTGCTTTAATGCACTCCTGCACAGGGTTCACACATACACTCTGAACCAGCTCTGAACCAGCCTAGGCTGGTTTTAGCTGGTTGACCAGGCTGGTTTTACAGGGGTATTGGTCATTTCCAGGCTGGTTTCCAGCCATTTGCAGCCTGGTCTTAGCTGGTAAGGCTGGAAAATTACCAGCCAAATCCAGCTAAAACCAGCTTGACCAGCCTGGTTTAAGCTGGACATAGCTGGTTTTGGCTGGACTCCCAGCTTGGCTAGGCTGGTCAAGCTGGTTTTAGCTGGTCATCTCCCAGCCTGACCAGCTAAGACCAGGCTGGAAATGGCCAAAACCTCTCTAAAACCAGCCTGGTCGACCAGCTAAAACCAGCCTACCAGCCTAGGCTGGTTTAAGCTGGATTTTTCAGCAGGGTGATTGAACCTTGCTTGCATCACCATTTGCAAAATTAAGCTGCAATTTGGACCCAACCCTTGTTGCCAGCCCAACTCAATACACACACAGACCTGTTTTCTGGAGGATGCTGCTCTGTTGGGTTTGCAGTTCACTTTTAGCGAGTTTTGCCGTCTGCCCTGTTGAGCCGTAAATCTCTGATTGGAGATGTTGGATGATGGCGGATCTCGAAACAAGATCCTGGCAATCAAACCATACAGAACCAAAGCCACGAGCAGAGGAACCACATAAAACAGTGTGAAGTCCATAAAATATATGGGCATGTAGAGACTCCTGGACACCCGATATCCACACCGGACCACGACACCATTAGAATAAACAGTCTCCTCAGTGTCCACCAGGAAAAACCACATGATGCAGTATATAGCTGTGAAGATCCACACACAGGCGATGATCTTTTTGGCTCTGGATACGGTGCAGATGAGTTTGGCTTTGATGGAGTGGCAGATTGCAATATATCGTTCAATAGTAAAGGCTGTGATGGAGCAGGAGGATACATTGATGCCCAGGTATTGCAGATATGTGATGCAAACACATCCGGTGTACCCATAAATCCACGAAGAGGTGACTTCTGAAATATTTGGCAACCCGGCGGCCATCAGAACGGTCAGATCGGCTACTGCTAGACTCACCAGGTAGCAGTTGGTGGCGGTCATCATATGCTTGCTTTGGATCACCACCAGAACCACCATGATGTTCCCAGCGATTCCCACTCCACAGATGAGTAAAGACAATGATATGGTGACCAGCTGGACTTCCAGAGAGTTCTCCGGCTTTGAGGAAAGAGTTGGAATGATGGTGGAGTTTATGTTGGGATCTGCCGAAGTGCTGTTGGACATGGTGGAGATTTTTAGGATGCTCTTATTTAAACAACAATCCTGAAGGTTAGAAAGAAAAACATGAGAAAAATGCATAACAAGATCATCAACATTATAAGCTGAATTATTAGATTTATGCATTTTTAAATAGTATAATAGGGTGACATGGTGGCTCAGTGGTTAGCACTGTGGCCTCACAGCAAGAAGGTCGCTGGTTCAGTTGGCATTTCTGTGGAGTTTGCATGTTCTCCCCATGATGGCGTAGGTTTTCTCCAGGTGCTCCGGTTTCCCCCTTAGTCCAAACACATGCACTATAGGGGAACTGAAGAAACTAAATTTGCCGTAGTATGTGTGGTGAAGGGCTGCATGGTGGCGCAGTGCGAAGCATGTTCGCCTCAAGGCAAGAAGGTCGCTGATTTGAGCCTCGGCTGGGTCAGTTAGCTTTTCTGTGTGGAGTTCCTCCGGGTGCTCCGGTTTCCCCCACAAGTTCAAAAACATGGTATAGGCAGGGCTCAATTTGTGCCGGAACACTCAGGATCCGTCACCTCTGAAATCTCATTTTACCAATCCCCCTCTTCACCCGTCCGCTGTTCACTTTCACTTTCTTCCATAACTCCCCAACACTCTTCACTTAAATACTTAAAGAATTACCATATTTTATCCATAACCTTCTGAAGAGAAAAAAATAGTCGTCTATACCATATATAGTTACTATAGTAGCTTATAGTTACTACTTCTATTGGATTGCAACCCCTGGGGTAATTACATTGTATTAAAGACACAGCAATAGCGTCAGATGCAGCAGATTTCATAACACCCGGTTAAATTTGTGGCCCATTTCCAGCTCTCATACATTAAAAAAATTAAAAGAAGACTGAATGGACTTGGGTCCATTGGTGTGTGTGCGCCATTGCATGCAAGGTTTCTGTATTTATAACCAACTCAGAGTATATTGGGGGTCGCGACTCACTGGCATTGTCATTTTGGGGGTCGTGGCCTGAAAAGTTTGGGAAGCCCTGGCTTAACCTACGTCCGCGTCACCCCTCCGATATCCAACGCCTAGATATTACCACCCCGTGCCTCTACTTTCATGCTCGACACCTAGGCTATACATCCTTGGGTAGCATGCCGGACCCGTTACCCCGATCTGTTCCAGGACCTTGTGATTCACAAATTAAGCAGTGTTTATAGAGTGAAGGAACTATGACGTCACCTTGTAGGCGAATCGGCTGCTAGCATAAAACTGGTTCCCTCGATAAAATCCCTATAGAATTTTCCCATAGGCTTTTCGAAGATTGCGAATAACAAGCTCTGTGTTCAAACACTGATCATTACACTTACACGTTTTGTCCAGCCGGATAATCCTCACACCAAAATACAACTTTGAGCACTTTTGCATCTTAAATACAAACGCAAAAACTGAATTATAATCATGTGTATAATCATATCAACAAGACCAGACGTGCGCAAAGCAACCGTGAATAAAAGGTCTGTCCAGTTTGCTAGCATCATCAATCCTCATCAAATGTGATCAAGAGTGAGTTTTACAAGTTTAACATGATTTAAAACAGTGCACGTGTGTAGTGAAGTAGTGAATTCACTTCAGCTTTACTAGAAACGGGTGGGCAGGGAGGACTAGCCTTAAAGGCGCAGTACAACAAAACCGCTACCCCATGCTAAAAGGTATAAAAGAGAAACTTATAAAAAATATAATAAAAAATAATCTGATGGGTGTTTTGAGCTGAAACTTTACAGACACATAAAATACTTATCTTAAATCTGAAAAAAGGGGTAACCTAGGTGCCCTTTAAATCATATGTTGATTTCATTTTTTTAACTTCCATTTAATTGATAAAGTTATTTTTTTATTAGTAAAATGTTGTTTATATGTTGTTGTTTTTTGAGTTATTTAAGTAATTATTTTGACAAATTAAAGAATCAAAATCCTCCAAGTTGAGTTTTATGTTAATGTATTCTTTTTCTTTTTAGCTTAGTCTCTTTTTATTAATCTGGGGTCGCCACAGCGGAATGAACCGCCAACTTATCCAGCATCACTGGGAAACATCCATACACTACGGACAATTTAGCTTACCCAGTTCCTCTACAGCACATGTGTTTGGACTGTGGGGGACACCAGAGCACCCAGAGGAAACCCACATGAACACAGGGAGAACATGCAAACTGGGTCTGACTGACCCAGCAGAGACTCGAACCAGCGACCTTGCTGTGAGGCCACAGTGCTAACCTCTGAGCTTGAGCCAAATACATTTGTACATACAATTCAACATCCAGATTTATTGACTAACTGGATCTCTGTTTATTGGTTATCATATTTTTTTTTTTCATATTTATTTTGTGTTGTCACTTTATGTACACTGGAAGCTTCTGTAGCCAAAACAAATTCCTTGTTTGTGTGAAGCACACTTGGCAATAAAACTGATTCTGAATATATAAAATATATTTTAGAAAGTTTGAGATAAATCATAAAAAATGCATAGCAGCATCCTTTACAATATCACCAGCAAAATTATTAGGATTTCGGCCTTTAATATACATTTTCCTTAATATACTATAAACATATATTGTTATACATTGTATATGCGATTTTTACATTTTGTAAATATTTTATTTTATTTCATCTGCCCTCAAAATAAATGAGGTTGTAAGCTGAAGCTTTAGCTTTTTCACACATACAGAACAACAATTATTTATTTTAGTAAATTACATTAAAATAAAGTTTGCAAAATGAACACATTTATGACAACTGTTATACCCTAAAAGGGTCAAATCAACCAAGATTTGGGTTAGAATAAACCCAGTTGTTTTTTAAATGTATTTTCATATATTATCAATTTTTGTAGAACCCATCTTTACACATTTTAGAGCAGATTAATGAAATGTGACTCACAGTGATGTTTTCTGATCCTCCAGCTGACGGATCTTCAGTTTTAGGTGTTTTGTTCTCCAGATCTGCAGCAGAATCAGCTTCAGTCCTCTTCCTCTCTCCTCCTCTTCTTTACTCACTGACAGAGAATCACTATCCTGCATCTCTCATCATTCGCATCTAAAGCTTTGTGTTTGGTAGTTAAAGACATACGGTTGAAGCCGAAATTATTCACCCTCCTGTGATCCTGTTACACATATTTCCCAGATGATGTTTAACAGAACAGTTTTCACAGTATTTCCTATAATATTTGTTCTTCTGGAGAAAGTCTTATTTGTTTTATTTCGGCTGGAATAAAATCAGTTTTTAATTGTTTTAAACCGTTTTAAGGTCAATATTATTAGCCCCTTTAAGCTAAATATTTTTTTCGATAGTCTACAGCAGTGGTTCTCAAAGTGGGGGTCGGGACCCCCCGAGGGGTCGCGGGGCAATGAAGGGGGGTCGCCTGGTGATTTCCAAAAATCTATTTTTATTAAACCATAAGAATTAACTTATTTTATCCATAACTATATTGAAAATAAAAATAGTAGTTTATAGTTACTATATACTATATAGTTACTATAGTAGCTTATAGTTACTAGTTCTATTGCAGGGGTGTCCAAACTACGGCCCGCGGGCCATCTGCGACCCGCAATCAGTTTTGTGGCGGCCCGCGAGGCTTTTTATAAATATCAATAGAATCTGGCCCGCTATACAAAAATGAACGTAATTCAATAAATAACCACCGGGTATTACATGCATTCAATTAAGCAGCAGTTCTTGTTATGATCTATCTATCTATCTATCTATCTATCTATCTATCTATCTATCTATCTATCTATCTATCTATCTATCTATCTATATATATATCTGTCTGTCTGTCTGTCTGTCTGTCTATCTATCTATATACACACAGTTGAAGTCTGAATTATTAGCCCCTCTTTGATTTATTTCTTCTTTTTTTAAATATTTCCCAAATGATGTTTAACAGAGCAAGGACATTTTCACAGTATGTCTGATAATATTTTTTCTTCTGGAGAAAGACTTATTTGTTGTATTTCGGCTAGAATAAAAGCGGTTTAAATTTTTATGAACCATTTAAGGTCAAAATTATTAGCCCCTTAAGTCTTCAGAACAAACCATTGTAATAAAATAACTTGCCTAATTACCTTAACTTGACTAGTTAACTTGATTAGAAGTGTCTTAAAAATATCTAGTCAAATATTATTTACTGTCATCATGGCAAAGATTATTAGAAATGAGTTACTAAAACTAATATGTTTAGAAATGTGTGGAAAGAAATCTTCTCTCCGTTAAACAGAAATTGGGGAAAAAAATAAACGGGGGCTAACAATTTAGGGGGGCTAACAATTCTGACTTCAACTGTATATATATATATATATACATATACATATACATATATATGCGTGTCTGTGTGATGTATGTAAAATTTGGCCCGCGACAACGTTGTTTTTTTTGCATCTGGCCCTCGGCCCAAAAAGTTTGGACACCCCTGTTCTATTGGATTGCGACCCCTGGGGTAATTACATTGTATTAAAGACAGCAATAGCGGCAGATGCATTTTCATTTAATAACATCAGGTTATACTTTCTGGCACATTTAAAGCACTGACACAAATTTAATTGGTGTGTCTGCGTCATTGCATGAAAGGTTTCTGTATTTATAACCACCTCAGAGGATATTGAGGGTCGCGAGTCACTGGCATTGTCATTTTGGGGGTCGCGGGCTGAAAAGTTTGGGAACCCCTGCTCTACAGAACAAACCACTGTTACACAATAACTTGGCTTAAGCAATATTTGCTTTGGATTGTCCACCGCTGTTATTGTAATAGAATGACTTGCCTAATTACTCTAACTTAAACCTGATTAACCTAGTTATGTCACACCCTCGGCTCGTTCCTGCTCTCCCAATCAGCGTTCTCCCTCGCCAATCATCTCTAATTACCTGTACCTGCACTCACAAGACACCTTAAAGTTGGAGTGGCATGGTGGCTCAGTGGGCAGCACTGTCACCTAACAGCAGGAAGGTCGCTGGTTCGAGTCCCAACTGGGTCAGTTGGTGTTTCTGTGTGGAGTTTGCATGTTCTCCCCGTGTTGGTGTGGGTTTCCTCCGGGTGCTCCGGTTGAATAAACTGAGTTGGTCGTAGTGTATGTGTAAAATGAGAGTGTATGGGTGTTTGCCAGTACTGGGTTGCAGCTGGAAGAGCATCCTCTTCGTCAAACTTATGCTGGATAAGTTGATGGTTCATTCTGCTGTGGCAACCCCTGATTAATAAAGGGACTAAGCCGAAGGAAAACGAATGCTTGGTTGGGTTTATCCATATTTGACCCAATGCTGGGTTAAAACAACAGCATTTAAAAAGAAAACAAATGTAATGCTGTGGTTTATTATGCTTTTAAGGTGGCATTATCCCTTTTTCTACAATAGTAAAGCACATGATGAGCTGACAGTAAACTCTTCCAGCCACAAGAGGTCACCATCTCATACTTTCTGCTTCTCATCATCTCATGAACAGAGCACAAAAATGCTGAATCTGCCCAACTAGTATATGTAAAGCAGGGGTGTCCAAACTCGGTCCTGGAGGGCCGGCGTCTTGCAGATTTAGCTCCAACTTGCTTCAACACACCTGCAAGGATGTTTCTAGAATGGCTAGTAAGAGCTTGATTAGCTAGCCCAGGTGTGTCTGATTGGGGTTGGAACTAAACTTTGCTGGACACTGGCCCTCCAGGACCGAGTTTGGACATGCCTTCATTGCATTACATGCTTTGTTTTCGGCCATCTTAGAAGTTTTTAGAAATTTTCCTGCAATAATGAAATTGCCACATTAGTATTAGGCATTGCATGGAGGCAGATTTGGCCTTGGTTTATTGACACAGACACTACATAAAAGAAAATGTCAAAAAGGCTTTTGGACAGCATGAGTGTTTGGGTGGGCTGGTGAACATCTTGACTTTATTTTAAAATAATTGAATTTAATGTGAATGAATTATTTATTAGCTTTATCAAGCAAGGAACCATGTATAGTAACAAAGTCTTGTAAACCCTCAGTAGCACTCCATGATTCTGAGGTATTTCAATGAGTGCCCAACAAAGGGTTAATATGCAAAACATTCCTTGTAAATGTTGAAAATTATTTTCTTGTAAATTACTTCACGATGTCACATGCAAGTAAAAAAAAAATTGGGCATGTGAAACTAGAATATATAAAAAAAACACCAATATTAAAAATAAGCGATCAGATTTGGAGTTGAAGGATGGGCAGTTTATGAACTGCTGTTGTGGCTCCAGGTTATTCAGCCTGTTTTTCTGATCTATGTGTGCTTGTGACAGGTACTGTAGTTAAAGAACAATTCTGTCAGTATATAAAGCTCAACCTGTACACAGCACTTGCTCTTAATGTAATTGTATGTTCAAGCTTTTGATATAATTTTGTATATAAGCTCATACATGGCCATACTGAACATCAGATATCCATATGGGGTGCTGCATTCTGACTGGCTCAAAAGAGTTATTCGGTTTTCTAGATATGTCTCCAGCTCTTCCTTCAGTGTAAATCTGAGAGATTATTTAGACTAATTTATAATTCACAAGAAGATTTTTTGAGTGAAAGTAACAGTGTGCATTCACTGGGGAAAAAGACTGAAGAATGAGCTATATGGAAAAGAGGAGGTACTCATAGCTTTAGCATATTCACATGATTAACTGAGTTTTGTATGAAGTGCTTGTGTTGAACACTTGTGAGAGTATGTCTGGTTTGTGAACAGACCTGTAGTTCTTGTTCATCATTATGAGTCATTTGTACTGAATGAGTCCGGTTGTGCTTGTGAGAACTGAAGTGAGTTTTCTGACCATCGTTCTTGTAGTATTGTTTCAGGTTTAGTTGGATAATGATTAGTCAGGGAACAGGGTACATTATAATGGCTGAGATATTGATGATCTTGAAGTCAAACTCAAGGTTTAGCTGAAACTGATCATTTCTTCAATCAGCATCTCTAGAAACTCCTCAATGTAATCTAGAACACAAGCAAACAGATCACACCGGATAACAAAGTACAGATTACTGATTAGCTTAAGTTTACAGGGTTTGGTTATCATGTCTTTGTGATATTCAGTGATGTCTAGTTGTACATTACAGAAGCTTCTGGAAGGACTAAATGATAGCTACATTAGCTATGTTTCCATCCAAAAATGCGAATAAACTTTTTGCGCAAAACTGGATTATCGCATAAAAGTTAATAATGCGAATAAAGCATCATTTCCATCCAACGAGTCAAAGCGAAATAAAAAAAAGGCGCCAAATATCAACAGTAAAACCTGCATTTGCTGCAGTAGGAGAAGCTGCATCAATCTTTTCTAAATGAATGCGCCTCAGAAGACAATCCTGACCTGCAGTGAGCGCGCAGTGGCGTTTGAAGGTGTCAGACGCGGAGCACAGGCGCTCTTGATACTGGAGGTCATTAATAATATAATAACACTAATACTGAAATGGTAAGGCGTTTTATAATGACCAAAACAACATTTCAGATGTTTTATAATGTGCTCAGCCTGACATTTTGTCCATTCACACACATTTTAAGCATCACATGATCTCTTTTAACAAAATCACATGACCTTTTTTAATGCGCATGCTGGAGTTTGTGCGGTAAAAGTGTTTCCATCGCAGTTTATGCGCATCTTTTCTTATCGAATAAACAGTTTATCCCACTCAGTTAGGTGCGTAAGTTTTTTATGCGCATTTTCAAAATTTACTGTTTTTCTTTTTTTTATGCGAATTTGCAAAATAGGTGGATAGAAACATAGCTATTGACATTTTTTGAATGTACTCACCCATGTTACCTATACAGGCTCAGAGTCAGCAGGGAGAACACAACCAGCTGGAGTGGGATCAGTGACAGGATGAAGTCTGGTTTCAGCAGTACTGAAACTGATTAAGCAAAAAGTAATTTCACAAAAACAAATTAAGTGCACTTTCACTTCTATCAATGAACTTGATTCATTATACTTTCCAGTAAAACAATGTCCAATTTCTTAAAGCCTGAAGAAGATGTATACATTAAACACTAATTCCTGTCCAAACACATTATTATTAATGGCACAGAATGACATCAGCTGCCAGTACACTGGGATTTCCAGTATGGAGGAGATTCAACATCTGAATTGCCATGGCTCAAACACTTTTAGACGATGGAAAACAATTTTAAAGAACAGCTCACTCCTCCCATGAACACTACAGCAGGAAGCCTACAACCAGCTTCTTTCCCCATGGAACTGCAGAGTGAATGGTTTGAAGACCTTTGACCAGCTCCTCTTGATGAGGAACCATGGAGTGAGGGATTCAACCTCAGTGTGACCTACTCAGACCAGACCTGCAGCTTCTTCAAGACGCACGTCCATTCTTGACCAGCTCCTCTCGATGAGGAACTTCAGAGTGACCGATTCAGGTCCAGTGGTTAATAAAATAGGTAAATAAAGGCACACTAAATACGTAATTAACTTTATTCAACCCAAGCTCATTCTGGAAACGTAGCCCCGCGGACGTTTCTGGAGACCGCGATTTACGTGGCCAGAGGTACGTAAAGGCCGCGTTTAGTTTTTTTCGAGCGAACGCCGCGGGGCGGTGTGGCGCCGCTCCGCTCCTCCTCTTTGCGCTCGCCGGCGACGGCTCGCCTCCGAGTGGAGGGCTTTCCCGATGCAATCAGTTTGTCCGCTTAGCTCACAGCGTTGCGCCAGCAGAGTCCGGGGAATAGCAGGTTCCGGAAATCAGGTAAGACGAAAAACGTAATCCAAAAAATAAGGGCGAGAACACCGCGGGATCCGAAAAAACGGTCGAAATCGAAGACGAGGGCTTTTCCTTTATTTTTTCTGGATGGCTTTTTCACTCGGGTTTAGGGAAGGAGGAGGAGGAGGAGAAAGAGGAGGGCGGCCGTGTCGGCCGATCCGGCGGCTTTTCGCGCGAGAACGGCGCGGGCGCGAATGGCGCGGGCTCCCTAGAGGCGCCCGAGACGCGAAAAAGCGACAGACAGCGCTTCTTTACCCATGGAACTGCAGATCGATCTGTTTCAACATGCCCTATGACCAGCTTCACTCGACAAGGAACCATGGATTGACAGGTCGAGAGCCAACGTCCTTTGATCAGCTTCTCTCGATGAAGAACCGTGGAGTGACGGGTTGAGAGCCAATGTCCTTTGCTCAGCTTCTTTCGAATAGGAACCACGGATTGATGGGTTAAGAGCTAACCAGATTACTGGCGTTCCTGGACCACTAATGTGGCCGTCGTCTTCCCCAGGGCATGAGCAGCTGATTTAATGGTCATGAGAGCATAATCGGTAGCCGTGCGGAGCTCAGGCAGCAAGCCCGGGGGAAAACCGCCCTCCTGCATCTCGGCTAGCTTCTCGGCTTGGTAGCGTTGATAGGTGGCCATAGCGTGCAGAGCGGAGGCGGCCTGGCCCGCAGCAGTGTAGGCCATGAGAGACTCAGATAATCTGCACTCCTTGGAAGGGAGTTTGGGCGAATCTCCACGAGTGAAACGGCTAGCATGCTCCACCTGGGGAATCACCTTATATCCCCTGGCCGCTCCGTCATCGAGGGAGGTGAGAGCAGGTGTGCGTGAGGACCGAGCAGAAAAAGGTAGCCTCCATGCCTGCGTGAGCTCTCTGTGTACCTCTGTAAAGAAGGGGACGGGGGGTCTAGAAGGCTTCGCCTTTTTCTTCTCCCCCACCGTAGCTCCCGTCTAAGCAGTCTGGTCGCGGTTCTGGGGGAAAAGCCATCTCCAGCCCCACGGCCGAAGCAGCTCGGGATAACACGGCTAACATGTCCGATTCCAGATCCGTAACCACACTGACAACCCCGGAGGGTGGCAGAGGGTCTGGACCTTCCTTGGAGCATGTCAACCCGCCTTCCGATGCAGTGATGGACATCACGCCCCCGGCGCTCACACTCGAAGCAGAGTTCACTGAAGAGGAGCGAGGGATCCGCGGGCCCAAAGGTGATGGATTAGCCCCCACTGTAACCCTCAGGCCTGCCTGAGTGCTAACCCCACTTTGCGGGGAGCAGCAGGGGTGACTTGCCCTAATAAAAGAGCTCAACGCGACCTCAGTTGCGCAACAGTCAAGCCATCGCAATGCAGGCAAGAACTGTCTGTGAGCACCACATCAACATGTTGGACCCAAACATGCGACGCAATACTCGTGCCTGTCATCCGGGGCGAGGAAACCACCGCATCCAGAAACGGAAGGTCGAAACGACATCTTTAATAAGACGCGTTGTACGATTGTGTGCTCTCTTAGGGAATTCTGCTCTTTCAAAAAAACTGCTCTTTCAGATCGCCAGCGAAACGCCAAGGGGACGGAAAACCCAGCTAGACCGGTTGAGAGCAAACGCCCTTTGATCAACGTCTTTCGAAAAGGAACCACAGATTGATAGGTGGAGAGCCAAACGCCCTTTGACCAGCTTCTCTCGATGAGAAGCCGTGGAGTGACTGGTTGAGAGCCAACGTCCTTTGACAAGCTTCTCTTGACAAGGAACTGCAGATTGACAGTTCAAGAGCCAACGTCCTTTGACCAGCTCTTCTGAATCTGAAACTGCACAACGACAGATTCAGGTCCAACAGTAAATAAAGGCACACTCTAAAGACATGATTAACTTTTTATTTTGGTTATGATCAAGTTACACTCCAGTGACCAAGCTTCTTCGCTGATGGAACCAATGGTCATCGGACACACTTCTTTCCTCATGTAACTGCATGGTGTTCGCTTTGAAGATGAGCCGTTCGAAACACGGGGTGACCAGTTTAAAGACAACATTGTCTGACCAGCTTGTCTTTCTGTAGAAACACAGTGAGACAGAGTCAAAGACAATATCACCTGCCTGGCTTTTCTTGCTGGGAAACACATTCTACTTTGGCAGTATCAAATTGGTGGCTTCTCCTGTTGAGTGATTTAAGTTTAGGCGGTCTCTAATGAATTTTGAGAACAGAATTAGCCTGTTCGATCCAGCTGAACTTTGGTAAAAATATTTCAACCAATTCCGATATACCTGAACGAATTTTGGCAATGGCTGAAGACATCTTGTACAAGGTTTGAACATTACGCAGCATGTCGAATGTGTTTCCTGACACCCCAAACAAGAACAGAACACGCGCTGTTCAGCTTCTCTTAACTAAGAATCACGGAGTGAGGCCTTCAGGACCAACACGCGTTGATTAGCTTTTCTCCACGAATAATCACGGAGTGAGGTTCTCGAGGCCGATGCGTGCTTAGAGGTTTCTTTTTGCGAATAATCACGGAGTGAGGTTCTCGAGGCCGATGCGTGGTTAGCGGTTTCTCTTTGCGAATAATCACGGAGTGAGGTCCTCAGGGCTGCTGTGTGTTGATCGGTTTCTCTCCACGAATAATCCGAGCAATGATTCTCTTGATGAATGCAGGTTATTTAGAAAGCTGGTTTCAGTCGAGCTGCGTCCCTCGCTGTGGAAAACCTGAACAAAACAGTCGGGTTTTATACAGTGTCCTTCCAGCTTGAAGGATTTTGATTGGACAGAAGAATGCGAGTGTCTGACGGAAGTGTTATGAAAGACTAAGGAGGAATTCCAGTACTAAAACTAAATTACTTTCATTTCATTTGAAAAACACCAGTTACAGGAAACCTGTTTTGTACTTTCTGTTTGGGTGTGGCTGTTTTTATTCTGCAACAAACCATCTTGAAAAAAAAAAAAAAAAACTAAACTAAAACACAAACTATTTAAACATTTCACAAGGTTACCATGCAAAACAATCATTGGCTTCTGTGAATTGCATTTACAAAAACAACTTTGGTCTAGTTTGGTTTGTTTAATGTAATCACCTGATCAAAAGTACACCTTTACTGTCCCAAATTTAAAAATAGAAGAAATCAGTTCTGACTGAAGTGCTTGTGTTGAACACTGGATAGAGAGAGACTGGTTTATAAACAGAAGGTTTTATACTGGGATTCAGAACAGACCTGTAGTACTTGTTCATCATTATGAGTCATTTGTACTAAATGAGTCAGGTTGTGCGTGTGAGAACTGAAGTGTGTTTTCTGATAATCGTTCTTGGAGTATTTTTTCAGATTTAGTTGAATAATGATTAGACAGAAAATTGGGTGGATGTTGTTACACAGATTGTGTACTAATCTTAGTCGATTTTAGTGTTTCTGGTACATTATATTGGCTGAGAGCTGAAACGTATTTCTTATCAGCTCAATTATTCTGTATTCAAAAAAGAAACACTGGCTTTGGTTTGGGCATTGCAGCAGTTTAACGTGTAAACTGGCAGCAGTTTCATTCCAGTTGAAGTCTTTTCAGATCCTAATCCACCCACATTCTTAAAATCGGACTTTTAAGGATTTGTTACAACCTCCTGGCTCAAGAATGAAGTAACAAAACCAAATAAAGATCCAAACCAGAAAATCAAATCAATTTAAATAGATTTAATAAAAAAAAAGAATTGAAATGACACATAAACATAAAGAAATTAAAACAAAAAAAAAACTATTAAGCTAAGAGAAAATGATGAACGCCCGCAGCCCAATTCTCTGGGTCTTTATCCAAACGTACATCACAAGTGTGACCGGTCCTTGCTTAACCAGCCTAGCAAAGCTGGGAGTCCAGCCAAAACCAGCTATATCCAGCTTAAACCAGGCTGGTCAAGCTGGTTTTAGCTGGATTTGGCTGGTCATTTTCCAGCCTGACCAGCTAAGACCAGGCTGGAAATGGCCAAAACCCCTCTAAAACCAGGCTGGTCAACCAGCTAAAACCAGCCTAGGCTGGTTTAAGCTGGATTTTTCAGCAGGGAATTAACAGGCTTTTATTCTGCATGAATAAAACAAACAAATGGCAAAGCTGAGTATGTGCCTTTCTTAGGAGCTCACCAACCTCTCCTCAATAGCGTTTGCCGCAAACTGACATAAATCAGGTTGAAGTGTGTTTAACATACACCAAAACAAAAGAGAGAAACATTATACATAAATTTTAAAAACAAAACAGAATCATAAACACATATGTAAACACATACCTGCATGAATAAAACCAACAAATGGCAAAGCTGAGTATGTGCCTTCCTTAGGAGCTCACCAACCTATTAGTAAAAGGGATAATTCTCACTACAAAGCTTGCACATTCATGCTTATAAACTTTACCCACAATACATGCCTCATATACATTCAACCTCTCATACATGTTTAAACATCAATGTAATGCAATTTAGAACAACGTTACATTTGTTATTATGATAAACAACACTTATATGCTATATTTTAACCGGAGCTTCAGTAAAACTCACCTCTCCTCAATCGCGTTTGCCACGAACTGAGCGAGAGCAGGCGAAACCGGAAAACGACACTTAAAGGGACCACGCGCAATTTTCCAAAATACACCAATACATTGGAAACAAACACAGCTATGATTTCATTAACTCTGAAATATAAGATATTTAAAGAACAACTTTTAAAATACACAATTAAATAAAAATAATTGATGAATAACAAGGAGAATTTTGATTGAAATTAATAAATACAATATAACACCTGTTACACAAGCAACACTCCGCACCTAGTCCAAAAATCAAACAGTGTGAATGAAAGTAAAGAAAAGTGAGTCTAAAGTACAATAAAGTAAATGTTACTGTTTAGCTTTAGTTAGTGTTTAGTTACAGTCACTTCAAGACATTCAGTGCTGTTTTGACTCACTGAAACACAAATTCATTCATTAATGTGCCGAATGTTTGATAATAAAAGACTGAAACACGTCTTTTGATAACTTTTAACTTGTATAAAGTGCTAGAGAATTAAATCTAACAGGTGGATCAGGTTGGTTTAGTGACTGCATAACTTTTTCTTCAGGCAAACACAAAAGAACATTCGATGAATGACAGGCGTAGATTAACAGGCAAGGCATTTCCTGTATATGTTTTAATGAGAAGAACACTGTTAACCTTCAGAATCTCTGTGGTGCTGAAAACAAGAGAACAAATAAATGGCATTGACGTCCAACAGATTTCAGACATTAATACGCATTTAGAAACCTTTGTTGCAGTGACAAAATATCAAGGATGGATGATCATCGAGGTGTCACCTCGAGGTGACTATTAAATGACTACAAAACTGAAATCAATGGCCCAGACAATGAAGACGATAACAACATATTCATTTCTTGAAACTTTAAGATTTTTCAATATATTTTTTTACAGAACAACCCCTTGCCCAAGTATTTAACCCCTTACAGATGAGGGAATACATAAAAAAATTATAATAATAAAATTATGAGATTATTAAAAAAATCAATTAAAAGAAAACAATATAAATAAATAAATAAATAAAAGGTATTGCCATCATAATTACTTTTCAAGGGATACATTTGTACATCATGTTACATTGTATTACATTGTAGTACCTCAAATTAAAGTGATGATAGGTTAAGTAACCTCTAAGTATAAATTCAAGTTCAAGTACTTTATTGGCATGACATTTAATACAGTATTGACAAAGCATTTTAAATATGTAATATATTAACATAATCAAAAATAATAATATAGTAGACAAGAAATAAATGACAAAAAACATCAGATAATACATTTGATAATAATAATAATACAAAATAAAAAGTTTAGATTATTTCAATTAGATGCATGAATTAAAATTAACCTATTTCTTAAGGTGTGTAGGGTTTATCCGTATTTTGCAGCTAGTCTAGATGTCAATTCATCCTCTCCGAGTATATGGTAAAGTTTTTTCTGAGTCATTTAAATTGAAAAATCAATTAGTCAATGTTTCATATTGGGGAAAAATATATTTCTCTAGTTGTGGTGTATTTGGGGCAGAACAGAAGGAAGTGTCTCATCCTCTATTTGGTTTGTGTCACACTGTTTACATCATCTCTGTTCTTTAGGAGTCCAGATTTCTAAAGCTGCGTCCCAAATCCCATACTTATGCACTATTCTACGCCATTTTGTAGTATAAATAGTGTAAGTAGTGTATTCACACTGAAAACTCTAAAAATAATAAGTGCTCTTTAATTACCCGGATGATGCACTCATTCAGCCGCTAAAATGAAATGTGTAGTGATGGACACTTCACGCACTCAACGACCGCAGGTTTGCTTACGTAGCGGAAGGGGCGGAGCTATCGGACGCACATGTTGAATAACTTTATTTATTTTGGATGGTGAAAGCAAAATTCTCCTATGAGAGTGATTATAGTGCCTCCCAATGGTGAATGCGGCAACACTCACTGCAGGTATTATTTGATAATTCGGTCGTTTATTTCACTGATTTGGCAACCGTCAAACGTCATCAGGGAAACGGTTTGAATTTCCGCTTAGTAAAAAACATTAGTGTGCCATTTGGGATGACACTACATACATATACTATCCTGTTGAGTGTGTAAGTGCATAAGTACATAGTGCATGAGTGCATGGTGTATAGTGTGCCATTTGGGACGCAGCTTATGTCATGATCACAGATGTGATAGTACTACAGTAAAGTACTTCAATTGATCAGTTGTGGTAATACTATACTTACAAGTGTAATATAAACAAATCACCCACAACTACCGCCGTAGTTTTTTTTTACAATATAGGGTATATTATACTACAATTCACCACACTGTAGTAAAACTCATTAACAAGTTGTAAAAAAAAATACTAGCCTAAAATATAGGCAGTATACCTACCTAAACCTGTAACACTCAACAACACTAGTATTTAATACAGAATTTACCATCACCTTTTAGTGTTTCGTGTATTGTTAATAAATAGTGTAGAAATATATCAACCATATCAACATTCTTGGGATAACCAATTGAACAGGAGGATCTCTGGAGAGCAAAAGCACGAAAGGAAGAGGAAACATGAGGCACAAACTGTGGGTCTGCATCAATGACTGTAAAATGACGCGACAGCCCCTTTTCCCATTGAACGCTTTGAGGGCAAAACGCCTGCTTGACGGGCACAAACTGTCGCAAAAGACTGCTGAAATTGGGGCCTTGACATGCGCAGAAGGACTGTCTGATGGAGCCAGAGCAGGAGCCGCGAAAATGAGCTTCCAACCAAACGCTTTATGTAAAATCAACCACGCCCCCCGAACTACTCAGCATGCGTTTGCTGTCATATCAACACAAATGGATGTAATAACGTTAACAACTATGAGGGTTTTATATATTCAATCGTGCCAGCTCCGGGCCGCAGCGCATAACCTACTCGCGGCGTCGCGGGCTGATTCCGGCTCGCATGCAGCAGCGCCGGCTCGCTCGGCCGCCGCATCTGGCTCGATTGACTCGGGCTGGAATCGGGCAGTGAGTCCAGGCATCCGGAGTAGGTCCAGCAGAGGTAGTCAGTCTGAGCTCTGAGGGGTAAGTCTCAGGCTGGAATCTAGCTGGAACTGGCCCTAGTGTATTTATACAAACATATATATATATATATATATATACACACACACACACATATATATATATATATATACACACACACACACACACACATATATATATATATATATATATACACACACACACACACACACATATATATATATATATATATATATATATATACACACATATATACATAAAACATGGAATAGCAATAGTCAAAAAAGTCCAGATTGGCAGTAAACACACATTACAACTCTGTAATTGTAGACATTTATTAAACATCTCCGACAAAATAAATAATCTAAAAGGCGGATAGAAAGAGGCAGAAAACTGATGCAGCCTTACAAACGAGCGTACAAATATTGATCACACTGTACAATCAATAAACTGATCAACAAACAGTCACAAACTGCGAAACAGGCAGCCGTTGATCAAAGGCTTGATGAGCTTATAATCAGGAACATTAGCAGATCTCTAAAGCTGTAAACACTGACGTCAACATCCACATGATATCACACACCTCTCCTTCAGAAAATGCACTTGTTTTTGTGTTCATAAACAGAGGCTGTAGGAGTTAAACATCTGGAAATTATTTAAACTACAACAAAATCACATCCAATAATAATCCTACTGCACCAGTGATTTAGAGCTGAATCCGTCATGCAGCAGACAGAGACGTGCAGAGGAAGAGCTGACTGTAGATCAGAACTGATGCAGACACTATTCAGGAGTAATGAGAGCACAAACACACCAGACTCTGACCACACTGCAAATCTGAATGAAGACACACACACAGGGTCGCACGCACACATGGCCACATGCATGCACGGTCACACACACATGGCTGCACTCGGGGTCACAAGCACGCACACGCAGCTGCATGCACACACAGCCACACACACACACGCGCATGGCTGCTTGCACGCACAGCCACACACATGGTCAAATGCATGCACAGCCGCACGCACAGTCGCACGTACATGGCTGAATGCACAGTCGCACGCACACATGGCCGCAGTCACAGTTGCGCACACATGGTTGCACACACGATCACATGCCCAGTTGCACACACACGCATGCGTGTATGCACACACGTCTCGCACACACGGTCACATGCACATATGCACAGTTGCACACACATGCATGTGCACACACGCACACCTGCACAGCTCGGGCGCAAGCACACACAGCCACACGCACATGGTCATACTTAAGGTCGCAGTCACGCACACATGGCCGCACGCACAGTCACACGCACACGGCCGCACACACACATGGATGTATGCACATACACACGGCCACACACACGGCCAAATGGCCAGTTGCATGCACACATGGCCACACACAAAGTTGCACGAACATATAAGCGCACACACGGCCAAAAGCAAAGTCGCGCGCACACACACACAGCCGCACGCACGGGCGCTAGCACACGGCCAAACACAGTTGCACACAGCTGTACGCACAGGCGCTTACACACGCGCACACACACACACACACACACACACACACACACACAGCCGCACGCACATGGTCATACTTAAGGTCGCAGTCACGCACACATGGCCGCACGCACAGTCACACGCACACAGCCGCACACACACATGGCTGTATGCACATACACACGGCCACACACAAAGTTGCACGAACATATGAGCGCACACACGGCCAAAAGCAAAGTCGCGCGCACACACACACAGCCGCACGCACGGGCGCTTGCACACAACCAAACACAGTTGCACACAGCTGTACGCACAGGCGCTTACACACACACACACAAACACACACACACACACACACACACACACACACACACAAACACACACACACAGATAAAGATACACACACACACACACACACACACACACACACACACACGTCTCACCTGATGACCAGGTACCCATTTATAAACATTTAAACGCACACACACAAACACACACACACGCACACACACACACACACACACACACACACACACACACACACACACACAGCCGCACGCACAGTCACCTGCACAGCTCGGGCGCAAGCACACACAGCCACACGCACACGGTCATAATTAAGGTCGCAGTCACGCATACATAGCCGCACGCACAGAACATATGAGCGCACACACGGCCAAAAGCAAAGTCGCGCGTACACACACACACAGCCGCACACACGGGCGCTTGCACACGGCCAAACACAGTTGCACACAGCTGTACGCACAGGCGCTTACACACACACACACACACACACACACACACACACACACACACACACACACACACACTTCCTCTGGTGTTCAGTAGGGGATCTGGTTCTGGTAGTACTGGATCATGTCATATGTTTTGCTCCTGGAACAAATCAAACACATTTCCTGAAATGAAACTCAAGTTACACCAACGTTGATTGATTATGTATTATAATTAATGTACACATAAAGTATATATGTATTAATTTTTGTGGTAACACCATGTATCTCTGTGTGTGTGTGTGTGTGTGTGTGTGTGTGTGTGTGTGTGTGTGTGTGTGTGTGTGTGTGTGTGTAAAGTGTTTATGGACAGTATGTGTGTTTGTGCGTCTGTGTTTTTGTGACATATCAGGACACAATTAGTGAACAAGCAACGCCCTCATTACTCCAAAAGCTTATCAATCACACAGAATTATTTCAAACAAAGTAAAAATAATTTATGGCCCGTTTCCCCTAAGTGGTACGGTTCAGTCTGCTTTTACGGCTGCTTCCACTGTCAAAAGGTGTACCGAACCGTACCACTTTTTCGGCACCCTTTCGAAAGGGTACCAAAACACGAGAAAGAGTACCAAAAGGTGCAGCTACACGCGCAGCTGAACGCTGATTGGTTTACAGAGATGCGTCACGAGCTCGTGGAGCTAGCCAGAATGAAAACAAAGGAACTGCCATGTTTTACATACACAGCCGAGAGATTACACCGTAATACTATATGCATATAATACCGAGGAATGAATGACCCGAGCTCAAACAAACCTCATTGTTGTCTTGATGAACAGCCACAAAGCCGAGAAGAACAAAAACTGCCGTTTCCTGTTGTTGTTTTACGAGGCCGTCTAAAAGGTTTTTGCGTACTCCAGGGAGCTCGCGATCGTGTCTATATTTGATATAACGAACTTCTTGAGCTGATGATAATAACGTGTGCGTGAGCATTGGTGTCTCTGTCATCTGATCCTTTCAGGAAAGAAAAGGACAAACGCGAGAGTGAATCGCGAAGAAAGGAGAAGGGTTAATAATGAACATTTATACACAAGTATTAATGTGTGTAAAGCATCTGTGTTGTGAGAAGAGTTTCTCATATGATTTGTGAACGACATTTACAGATTTACTGTAGACATTTATTCAAGCGAGAATGGCGTCGACTGAAACTCTCTGTCGTACACCATGCCCACCAATTGGTAGTGGAAACCTAAGCCTGATAAAGGTGACCTGTACCGAATGGTACTGTACCACTCAGTGAAAACAGGCTTAAGGCCATAGAGAATACAGTTTGTACAGATGAGAGGTTTGTACCCTCTCATTTCTTGCAAGCCATCTCTCCTGCAGTCATACCAACACTGACTCACATAATTAACACACCTCTTGACTCTGGTTTATTCCCCACTTCATTTAAGCAGGCTAGGGTAACCCCACTGCTAAAGAAACCCAACCTGGACCATACACTACTTGAAAACTACAGACCAGTATCCCTGCTTCCATTCATGGCCAAGATTCTGGAGAAAGTAGTGTTCAATCAAGTCCTGGACTTTCTTACTCAAAACAACCTCATGGACAACAAGCAATCCGGCTTTAAGAAAGGCCACTCAACTGAGACTGCCCTGCTCTCGGTCGTGGAGGATCTCAGACTGGCTAAAGCAGACTCTAAATCATCAGTCCTTATCTTGCTGGACTTGTCAGCTGCTTTTGACACTGTCAACCACCAGATCCTGCTATCTACGCTTGAGTCACTGGGCGTTGCGGGCACTGTTATACAATGGTTCAGATCTTACCTCACTGACAGGTCATTCAGGGTGTCTTGGAGGGGAGAGGTGTCCAACCTACAGCATCTAAACACTGGGGTACCACAGGGCTCTGTTCTTGGGCCACTTCTCTTCTCCATCTACAAGACATCT